>NC_134952.1:7732272-7872272 GCF_965638725.1 Aptenodytes patagonicus
CTGGGGAGTGAGGGTTTGGTTTGATGCCTTAGGGCCCGCTGAGCATTTTTTTATTTCTGGCAGCTCCTTGGGATTTGTGAGCTGGAAATGGGAATGTTTCAGACTGCTGCAGCACTTTGACATGTTCCTTTCCCAGGGGTCATATCTAACCTCAGATGATGCTTTGTGTGTACCATTAACAAGTCGAGCTTTGCAGCTCAACTTTGCTCTGTAAGGTTATCATCAGGCAACTGAGTGGTTTTATGCTTTCTTTTGCTGCCCTTTGGAGTCAAGGATTCATAGCTATATATTTGAAACTCCCTAGCTCTTTTGGGTGGGTGCTACTTCAGCCCATAATTCGTTTACCACATGATTGGCATACAACCTCTTCCAGCAGAAGAGGGCATGCAATACACGGGGCAGCATCTGTGGTGGGGAACTCCTTGAACCTCTTCTCCTCAGTTTCATGGGCCTTTTCTGATCAACACAGTACATGGAAGCTGTTGGAGACAGACTCTCCTGTGTTTCTGAACCACCAGGTACCCCAGTCCCTGGCAGGACTGCAATCGCCTGGGGCCAAAATCATACCAAAGTAATGCAGGTTACGCTGGTTTATGCTGCTGATGGCTCCAGTGCATGATCAGATGCCACTCAGGTACTGATTTAGCTGAGGGGGGAATGGGGAAAGGAGGGAAGAGGGAATATGGAAATGTTATTGTCTCTGTGAGTGTGTATTTCTCCATGAAGTGATATGGCCATGGCTGCGTAGCTGCTCACATCTACATTTAGATTGGGACTGTGCGTTTCCCTGTTGATAAACGCTTGTCTCTATCCCTGCACAGCTCCAGGGAGATTTGCTGAAGCAATAGTACAACAAATGCAGGTTTGGTTGTGGGTGCTGAGTGAGGAGCTGCTTTCTGCCAGAGTGAGAACGTGCTGAGGGCGACTTTCTGATGTAATGGGTTGGACTGGAGCCTCCTCTTCCAGGGCAGGGGTTAAGAATTGATTCAGATAAGAGTAGGTCCAGGTACTATCCTATTATAAGACCTTCCAAGAGATACTTGTGAATGGTCTCAATTTCTGAATTGATTTTTTCCCCACTTATATTCTGACTTAGAACAACCTCTTATTCTAAACAGGCAGCACATTCGAATACTGTGTTCAGTTTTGGGCCCCTCACTACAAGAAGGACGTTGAGGTGCTGGAGCGTGTCCAGAGAAGGGCAACGAGGCTGGTGAGGGGTCTGGAGAACAAGTCTTATGAGGAGCAGCTGAGGGAACTGGGGTTGTTTAGCCTGGAGAAAACAAGGCTGAGGGGAGACCTCATTGCTCTCTACAACTCCCTGAAAGGAGGTTGTAGCGAGGTGGGTGTTGGTCTCTTCTCCCAAGTAACAAGCGATGGGACGAGAGGAAATGGCCTCAAGTTGCGGCAGGGGAGGTTTAGATTGGATATAAGGAAAAATTTCTTTCCTGAAAGAGTGGTTAAACATTGGACCAGGCTGCCCAGGGAAGTGGTGGAGTCCCCACCCCTGGAGGTATTTAAAAGACGAGTAGACGAGGCACTTAGGGACATGGTTTAGTGGGCATGGTGGTGTTGGGTCGACGGTTGGACTCGATGATCTTAGAGGTCTTTTCCAACCTCAATGATTCTATGATTCTATGATTCTATGATTTACCCTGAGTGATGCTTCCCGCATCCAGGGCAGCTCCCCTGTGACAGCGCCAGCGGGAGGCATTGCCAGGAGGCTGTAATTAAGGGCGTTGCCAGAGTTATTTGCTCCATTCCCAGCAGGCTCTGAGCCAGTGGTCAGGAAAAAACTAGAAACACCTGCTGGGTCTAATGAAGTAGGTTTGGAATGATGGGGGTGTCCCATTTTTTTCCCCCCTCTCAGAGGGAAATGAGAGACCCTGGTGTCAGGCAGGAGAGGATGTGGGCTCAATGAAAAATAAGTTGTTGTTCAAGCTGCATATATTATAACGCTTGATGTTTTAGTGGAATTCCTTTTCTTGTCTGTGCTGCTGTTCACCCCACCTCAACAGAAAAAGAAGACTGTGCAACTAGAGGCACTATAAGCTTAGCTCTGTGATAAGGCCGTTTAGCAAGATTTGGCCCATACGAAGTGCTGCTGGAAGAGCAACAGTGAGTTAGCTGAGGAGCTGGTGGTCCCTGAGTTGTGGGGAATTAGTTCAGTCATTAGAAGGTATTAATTAATCTTAATGTCTTCTCAGGCTGATGTCTTGCTTCCAAAATGCTGTCTCCTTCTGCCCTTGCAGGGATTTACTCCCTTTGCTATTTAGTTCCTGGAGAAAAGGGGACATTCTGTTATGTTTTTGGTTGCCTGCTTTAAACCATTTCCTGGAACTGTGACCAAATGAGGTCTTGGCCGTTACTGCATTTGCCTAGACATTTGTAGAACTCTTTAGAGCTCTATCTATGGCCTGGTCCTGTTGCTGTGAAACTGATGGCAGACCTCCTGCCTTTCTGACGGGACATAGTCAGGGTCCATCAGCAGCAGCAAGGAAAGCTGCAGTGTGAGCTTGCGGAGGGGATGCACACTGCGGGTGTTGTCCTGACCTCGGTTCCTGGTACTGGTGGGGGTCTGGACAGTTATTTCCTTTCTGTGTGCGTCTTTTCCTTCCCATATTTTGTCTATTATACATTAAATGGTGTGCAGCAGGAATTTGCAGTGGTTTTCCAGGGTCTTTCAAGTGTCTTCTTCCCAGATGCATGCAATAGCACATGCCCTACCATAATGGATATGCCTCAGACTGGGTCGTGGGAAGAGGTTGCTGACATTATCATATGGGTAGTGTGCGTGATGCTCAGAGTGGTGTTTGGGAGGCAAGGCCTGGCCTCCCGTGGCTACCCATGGATTGCTACTGCCAGATCAGCTCCATCGATGCCCAGGGCAGGAGAGGGGGGGACAGGGTCTGAGTTTCATACTCAGTGCACTTGTGTTTCAGCAGAGACTTCAGTTTTGATATTTTGCCTATGAGATCACAGGCAGCAGCTTAGTAAAATCATTTAAACATCTGTACCCACTATGTCAAAACCTGAATACAAATCATTGCCCAGATTTCACTAATTGATGCTAAATAGAAAGAAAAATAATGCAGGAGAAAAATCCTCCTAGAAACAATCAATAAATTAAAGATGCTTGGGGATATAAATTCAGCAGTTAAATGAGATACTAATGAAGATGGGAGTTTAATGGTGAGTACTCTCATTACATTGTTTTAAAAACTCCATTTGATGTAGATTTGGTACTGGTAAAATGAAGAAGAGCCTAGTGACAAACGTCTGTGAAAACAAAAGTTGTTCTGGCATATGAGCACAACTACTGCCGTTTATTCCTGAGCAGCTTTGCTTCCCCATTTCTGCAAGTTGTTGCAAGATCTGGGGGGAAAATGTGAGGCGGTTAATTAAAAAACAACTAATGACTGTTCCACAGGGTCAGTTTGCTTCTCGGAGCCTAAAATGTGCAGGATATTAACACATGTATCATTTTTTTGACACTGGAGGACAATTGCAGAGCCCAGCAACACTGCTACTGGTTTTAAAGCAGAACTTAATTAACTAGAGATGGGCTGAGCAGGTTTGGCTGGAAACAAGCACTGGGCTCCCAAAGAAAGGAGCTGCTCAGATATTGCCAGACTGCAAATTAAGGACGCTCCTTCCCAACTCATCTCAGCCCTGATGGTGCTGTTACCGTCCTGCCTCTAGACCCGCAGCTGGGTGTCATCCCTATCTCCTAACTCTAAAGGTGTTTCACTCAACCTGTTCTGGACAACTGCCTTAGGATGAATTGAACTATGTCCCAAAAATTCGCATTTCTCACTGCAGCCTTGATAACAACTCAGACTGACAAATCTAGTATTTGCAGTCAAGTAAGATACCCTGGAGTGGGCTGTTTTGCAGCCCACTTGTGCTCTGGCTGGACCAGCGATGGTCTCAGATAGAAAAAACACAGCAAACTCCACTTCTGCACGTGCTCCAGCCCCACTGAAGCTGGGAAGAGGCGGCTTGTTAATGCCTCTGCTTTGCCTCAACACCAGTGAGGCATTTTTCTCGTGTCAGTGTGGAATTTGGTGTACACAATTATTTTCCTTTATCTCGCACTTACGCTTAAACTGCATCTCTGCTGGTACATGCCCCGTTTTGATTAATATTAAACTTCCAGGTCATCTTTTTGAATTGGAGCAATTTCTTACGACAAATAGTCCGGAGAGCCAGATTTCTGAGTGATTAGTAGCAGGCTGAGAGCACTGGATGCTTGGGGAGCTTAACGATTCGTGGCCAGATTCATTCACCATGGTTAGAGTGGTGGGCATGTCACAGCTGCGATTCCTCTGGCAAAACCTCAGCCTGAAATGATTTTAAATCAGGAGTTGAGTTTTCCATCCCCCTTCTTTCCAGGTTGGCTGCCTCGCTGCGAGGGGGGAGGAGATGCGTCCTCCCATCCCAGGGTATACTGGAAAAAATCTGGCTGTGTGGACCTGCTCGGCTGGAAGTCTGTTCTTCCATTTTCTCTAAATTCCTGGGCACAGAGTAGAAAAAAATCCCACCAGCTCCAGAGCATTGATCCCAGGGGATGCCTATCCAGATGCCATGCAGGGTGGGGGGCAGACCTGGATGCAGCATGGTTGTATTTTGTTTTGGTTTGTTTGTTTTTTACATGGAAGATGCTGAACGGGGGATGGAAAAAATGGCTAAAAGAGATAAATTGTAGATATCACACAAGCTGATGCAACGTGAGGAGAAAGAGAACGCCTTCACTGATTGCAGCTGTAATCTAAGGGTTAGGCACAGATGGAAGTTCTGCCTCAAGGATTTTAGGAACACAGCAGTGACCAGTTTGTGACTTCCTCTCAATATACCTGACAAAAACATAGTCCTGAATTCCAGGAAAGCCTTAGGCTGGGGAAATACTGGTATAATGCCAATGGGTTGCAGTCAAGCACATGCAGAGCTGTTCCTGGACTAGCTGGCAGTGCTGCCCTGGGCTGGGTTGCCAAATAGTCTGCTACCAGAATGCAGAATGAAAAACAGTATTTATAGCCAAAAGGACACTAAAGCCTTTTTTTAATGCACAAATGAGTTACCAGCAGTATGTGCAAAAGGTGGATTTTCCCATGCAGAACATGTAACTGTGGTGTGAGTTGGCCAAGCAGTGGAGAGCCAAATACAGATAGGTGAGATCACTGACTGTGCAGGAAGGTGGAAGGAGTGCTTATGGACATGAACCTTTTTTCTGACCAAGAAAAACATATTTAGATGCAGAATCTGGTTTTCATTGCTGTTGATGTTTTTGGCCCTCAAACTGATTTTTCATTGCAAAGGTACAAATGACCTTCTGAGTTGAATAAGGTCAGGAATTCAGCTGGGATTTGGACCTAGATATTCCAGGTTGTTATAGTGCAACAAGTACTCAGTGCATTCAATGGAGGAAAGAACATGATGGGCCAGTCACATCATTGGAAAAGTCGTTGCTGTTGATGATCCTGTGAAGTGCTGAGCACTTAGTGAATAGGAATTCAGGAATTTGAGTGCTTCTGGAGATTGGGCCCAAGGTCTGGGTACTCTGTTACTGAAGCTCAGAAATTACTTTGAGATGCTGAACATTGATGGTACATTATATCTCACTGTGGAAAAGGTCAGCCCTATTATTTGTAAAGGAGGGAGGGTTGCCTTTGCTTCATGGCTGGCTGAATTTTTGGGCTACATGGTATAATTTATAACTACTTATTGTTTGCAGACACCAGGCTGAGGATATTTTGTGTGTGAAATTTAAAATTCAGGCTGTTGTAGTTGAATATGTGGAGCAGAATTCTTTTGTCCAGAGGGAGACAGAGACATCTGGTCTTGTCACCCTTGGCTTCCTCTTCAGTTAGAGGGGAGAAAAATAGGGAATTGTAAGGCATGAATTATCTTATTCTAAAATAGCTGTCTAAAATAGTTCAGATGGACCAAGCCCCCAAAGCAGAGAGAAATGGTTACTGGCAATACAGAGAGACTGTCACTATCTCACATGGTAGCATTTATGTTGTAGATGTTGGAGGTAGGCTGTGGTAACTCCTATTTCCTGGTGTTTTTCTGTTTTCTGCACAGCTTGTGTAAAATCAAGGAACTGATGTTAATGTGCATGAAAATTAAGAACCTACTTAGTGAAGGATTTAGATGCTTGAGCAATTTTCTTAAAATTGCTCACCTGCTCGCCACAGTGAAGTCAGTTGCCTAAGAACATGAAGGAATGTCAATTCCTTAATAAATGCAGAACAATCTATCATATTTTTGGACTGTCAGACTCAGAATTTACAATTCCATGCAGAAGTGGTTCAAAACTACCCAGAAATGCATTAGCTGTCATGGCCCATTTCTTCAGTGCAACTCTGGTTTTGAGTAGTAGTGTTAGCTTTTTAAGCTGGCTCCAGGTGTTGTTTGATATTGATATGAGCAAATGAGATGAGGTCCTCTTATGCCAGTCACTGTACAAACACAATTTGAGAGCTGTTATTGACCTGAAGAACTTCCAGTTTAATTGCTAAATTGTGCAAAGAATGGGAAAAAGAGTATTTCTCCATTTTGAGTGTGGGGAGCTGACTGTTAGATTCCCTGGAGCTCTTTTTGCAAATCAAACAGGTTGTACTCGCATGGCTGCACATAGCAGGTGGGAAGTCCAGGTACCTTGCTCCCATCCATGACAGGCTCAGAAGCCCAAGGGAGTGTGGCCTCACGTGGCAGCTAACCTGAGCGAACTGTGAGCTGCTGCTTTTTGCCACCTCCAGCCATATGTTCTTGTCATTTCCCCTGCAGCTGTGCGATCTGATGTGAAGGAAAAAGAAAAAAACAAACTTGATTTTCATCTGGTTATCCAGTTGAATCAACACCTGTAAAATCAAGATCTTTATATCCCAACTGTGGGAAGCCTGACAGCTCTCTTGGATCAATGCATGTGTCATGTGAAGCTACACCACTAGTCTCTTGGTTACTGGACCTACCACCTTGACTGTAAAATCATCGCTCCCAAAGAATCTTCTATGCAGCTGGCAATAGCATCTACCTTTTTCCAGGCACCCTGCTCAAGTTAAAAAATAGATAACTCATGTAATGAAGCACTGATTTGTATCTGTTTGGCACTGATTTTGCTAGCTTAGTGTTGTGGGAATGAATCTGACTCACTTTGTGGGACCAGTCTCTGACTGCATAGCTATGTGTGAATTTTTGTTATGGAAATACAAGTACTCACCCCTTTCCTGAGTACAGAATGGGAAACTTGTATCAAAGAAGCAGGGTGACAAAATGAAACAGACTTCAGCCTGTTCTTATTACTAGTTACCTAAAACATGGAGCAAATATCACCAACTAAGACTTAGAGAAAAACATGCACTGTTGTTAAAACCAGGATACTCTCCAAGGCTTTAAATTCATTGCAAGTGACTGTGAGGAATAGTTATTGACTAATTAATTTTCTTGTCTGATGAATAATATCATTTGAAATCACATAAAGTATATATAAAGTGTGTGTACATGAATGGCAGGTGGAGAAACATGACAAATTAAATTCTCAACACGTAAGACTTCACCTATTACTCTGTTATAGCTGTGTGATTTCAGTACTTCCCAGCAACTGCCATTTGTCCAGGTGTCAGGTAGGTGCTGGTGGACCGGCCAGCTGTGAACCAACCAAGACAAGAAAGCAGCACATAAGTCAGGTTTGCATTAACCCCTCCCAGCCTGGACAGTATGTGCTCAAGTGACCCTGCCCAAGAGGAGAAAGATTGATGGGATACTATGGGAGGAAAGAGTCCCATGATCAGACAGCACTGGACCACACTGGATACTAAAGGTTGTTCTTTTGGGAATGAATTGAAGGAGATGCCCAGTTTAGCAACAGTAGTCCATGGAAAATTTTGTCAAAAACCACTTGAATGGTCTTTGGAGAGAAGACATATTGGGAGACCACACTTCTGATAACAGCCAGTTAAAGACCAAGGTCAATGAGAGAGAACCATGTCACTGTGACGTGGGCCATGCAATGGTGTACAAGTTGACACCAGTTTTCCCTTGGGTGTCCCTTTTCCTTTCCCCTGCATGTAGCCTGGCTGGAATTGTCTTGGGATTTAGCGGAATTTGGATCAAAGCAGTGAAAGAAACGACTCAGAAAGGAGCAAGGAGAAAGTGAGATAATATCAAGTGGTTGTTGGCACTTACTGCAATATATTAGTGTCTTCACTGAGATCCTAGACATTGATAGGCAGATGGATGAAGACCAACAGTAAATTGCAGAAATATTTTTCCCTAGTAGTTCTTGATTTCATGAACTTGGTTACAGGCAGCTCTGGAAATAATTAAAAGAGGTTGTATTAATGCAGAGCAGGCACTTGCTGCATGCTGTGTCACCCAGCTAAGCTTTCAATGTGGGCATTTTTCCGGGTCTGAGAGAGAGGAGTCCTGCAACATCAGTCCTCAATGATGCTTAAGAATAAATTTGGGGCCTGTTTGAACTGCAGTGTGCTTCTTTTTGAATTTTTGATACTTCTGAGGAGGGCTGTTTCTCTCTTGTTGCCTCCTCTGTGTGCGCAAGCGGAGTTTCACTTGTTTCTTTGTCCCATATTAAGGTGACTGCTGAAATGGAGACGGCTTTGCCTGACCTGCTTACCCATCCCCTGTGTCCTTAACTAAAACTTCCAGGTTGCTTCCAGGTGTAATCTCGGTTAAACCTCAACACCTTTCCCTTCTCATGGCCTTTGCCATCAGCACTCAAGAAAAACCACAAGGGAAGAATGATAGAAATTGATTTCTGTTTCACTAGAAATATTTCCCCTTTTGGCCACAGACTGAGACTGTTCTGACTCTAACCGGTCCTCCCCAGGGTTTGATAACAGTAGCTCACAGGAGGCTTTAGCTTATCTGAAGACCAAACAGTAAATTTCTCATTTCCGCTTAGTGGTGAGGTGTTTAATTGCTGCTTAGTTTCGCCAGTCAAGTAATTCACATTGACGTGCTAAAAGCAGCCACTAGCAGTTAAGCTTGCATCCAGGGGCTGCGGTGAACGATCCTGACATCTTTTTGCAGGCACCAGCTCTGCAGGCTGAGAGCATTCAAGTTTCTTCTCTCGAGTGGGCAAGCAATCTATAGAAAATTAAGTCTGAAAAGCCATGAGAGGTTGTGAAAGGCAGCTTAAGGAGAGAGCCTCTATTGGGTGAAATTTCTTGTCCTGCACAGATTCAGGTTGAAAATTAAAGTGTTACCACCTTACTGGTAATTTGGAAGGAGAAGTATTTTTTAAATACAGCGAGACAGGGTTGAACAAGGAACAGAAGATATTAACTTCATAAAATCCATGTGAGTTTTTATATCTATTGAGCGAATGCTGTCCTTAAGGATGCATCAAGTTATAGAGGTAGGTAGATATGGAGATGGCTCAGTCCAGAGTCTGTAACTCTGCTTAGTGGACTCAGTCCCCACCTGTGCTACTGTAAATCAGGAGTAACTCTTCCAAAGTCTAAAGCCCCGCCTTGCATGGCTATTTGCACTTTTTGGCAGTGGGTGTAAAATGCTGCTGCTAGTTCAAAACCATAGGGAGTTCTGACTCAGTAGCAATTTAAATCTGCCTTGTTCTCTGTAGAGTAATTGTGGGTTTGCAGCAAAGTAACACAAGCAAATAGTCTGGTCTTTTTCTTTTTTTTAATTTACTTTTTTTTTTTTGTCTCGTCTCCTCTGACGGTCTGATACTGCCAGCCCTGTGTGGGAGCTCCATGCACAAGATGTAGAATACCCTACACATATCTGAATATCTATAGGTACAGAGGCTGCGCAACTTGGAGGCAGATAAACAATTTATTTTCATGAGTTAGAAATGGCCAGATAAGTCATGAGTGGCAGAGCACAGCGGAGCCAGAGTCAATGATGCGTGAGTGCACCAAAGCGGGGGA
Organism: Aptenodytes patagonicus; assembly: GCF_965638725.1. NCBI lineage: Eukaryota > Metazoa > Chordata > Aves > Sphenisciformes > Spheniscidae > Aptenodytes > Aptenodytes patagonicus. The sequence continues at coordinate 7,742,187 of NC_134952.1, forward strand.
AGTAAATTGTTTGCTGCAACTTTTCAGACTGGCTGCTGTGCTGGACGGGGAGTTATGGTTGTATCATCTTGGGGGCTGTCTGTGCATGTTTTATTATGGTCATTGTAGAGCTTGTAGCATGATGGGTTATTAGGGAGCGATCATTGGTTTTTAGATTCTTGGCGGGTCACACTATCAGGGTTGTTGGAGCACTGCTTCAGCACTCATGCAAAGGTCAGTCTTCATGGTTGCCACAGAGCTCAAGAAATAATTTACTTATTTAAAATATGCAGACAATTGATTAATATCTTAAGAGGTGCAATTGCTGTAATTGCAGACTAGGTAACACAAAGCTGCCACTCACATTTAACACTGATGCTCTTCTCCAGTTCAGATAATGCAAATAGACACAAAGAGATAAACCAAGATCAGTAATAACAGCTGTCTGATATTCAGACTTCAGGTGTGAGGGTCCCTAGGTGAAATGAAAGCCTTAGAGTATGAAATAGCCACGCAACTCCAGAAACTCACATCTTAGAAAAGGACCCATAACTCCTGCTCCCAAACTCCTCTCGCCCTCTGTGCAATACCGCAGTCTGATGGCAGTTGGAGAGATGATATTCTCCTTGTCTTTCAGTAAATGAATATATGAGTTGAAAGGGAATGGCAGAGTGGTCCACCTGAGAGATATTACCTAGAACAAAGTTTATCCATATATTTTTAACTCCAAGTAGTTAATTAGCAGATTATTTCTTTAAAAAAACCACACCACCCCCCAAAACCAAAACAAATCCCCCCAATCCCCACACCACTGGGCTGAAAGCCCTGGGTGGTTTCTCATACCCAGCCCCCAGCTGTTTGTGTTCATCGGAGTATGATGTCTTCAAACTGAGAACCACAAACCGGAGAATCGATATCATGTACTGAGCACAGCACAGTATAAACACAATCAATTAATTCCTTTATATGGAAAAGGAGCTGGAATCCAGCACATCTCCTCTCTCAGGCAAATTATAGCGATAAGAGAGTTTCCCTGAGCTGAAACCAGAAGCACCAGCTTTCTGCGCACTTAACCTATAATTGCCTATAACATGCATGGAGTTAAGTGAGATGTAATTTTATTCACAAAAGCTCCATTATCTTTAATCAGCTTTTACATAATTTCCTTTGTATCTGATTGTTTTGGTTTTACATATTTAAAATGTTTCCTTTTCATGCCTGTGTAGCCAAAAGGTGAAGAATTCAACGTTATGTTCACAGAGATCCTCCATTCACAGGATGTTTAGCACTGTGAATAGTGAAAACAGGAATACACAAACTTGTTTTCAGGGGAAGAATTTTGAACCATTTAAGCATCTTTCCCATGGCTCTGCCCTAAAATGCTTTACAGAGTAAAACAAACATTTTATGAAACTTTAACATAATCTACAGCAGCAGGAATAAACAAGATGATAGAAACCAGAGGAAAGAGGCCTTTTCAAATAAGCTGTTTAAAAAAAAAAAGTGTTGCAGACGTGCTGCTTATGACTTTCACTTGACACCAGCTTTTTAGATCTTGGTCCTGTAATATGCTAAAATTTGTAGAAATTTAAGGGAGTAAACAAATCTCTGCAATCCTTATGAATTGAGCGTTGATGTGCCTTAGGAAAAGGTTGTCTTCACTTTCCTGAGGGCTGAAGGTGGTTAGCAATGCACAGAATTTGACAAGAAGAGCAGCCTTTCAAAGCTTTTTGCCGGTGGGGAGAAGCAGTTCATCGCGTGCATCTAAATGTTTCACTGGAGTATGGTCTCCAAACTGGGCACTTCAGTCCAAGGAAGAGATGGACCAACAAGTGAGAGAACAGAAGTGTGCTAATAAAATGATCAAAAGACTCTTAGATTTTTAAATATTTAGAGACTATTTCACTCTTTTAGTTAAGTTAAATGATGCTAGTATAGTCCTCAAATATTACATATTTCTTGTTGCAGGAGATGAGGAAATTCCCTACTGCTGTGTTCATGGGCTCAAATTGCATTTAATGTTGCAAATTAGGAAAACATTTTATGGGTAAGGATGGTGAAATGCTGGAATATGCTGGCTAGGAAAGTATTGGGGTCTCTGATATTTGAGATATTCTGTCAGGAATGACGCAGCTGCAGCTGACCCTGCTTTTGGACAGCAGGATAGATTTGATGACCCTGCACAGTGCTCTCAGGCCCTAATTTTCTGCAGTTCAGTGTGGGCATCTCATGGCTGGCCACTGATATACGCCTGGGTCTGAAAAAAAAAATGTACCCCTACCTCACTGCTGAGCATCTCACAGGCATGGCAGGACCTGGGAACTGTGTTCCTGCAGGCGTCTGCCTCTGCTTTTGACACAGAGAACTCAAAGGTGCCTCGCGCCTGTCTGATCTGTCTCCTCTCTGCTCTCTCCTGTGCTGGTGGCTCAGTCCCACCTGGTTTCAGGACTTTAGATCTCTCCCAACCCTGTCTGCAGATTGCCTAGTTGTGGGCAGGATCTCTCTCTTTTTTAAGTAATATTACTTATTCAAGAGCCAGTAGAATCTAAGGAAACCTTTACTGAGCAGGTGAACACAGAGATTGGGTTTTTTCACAGTTCCTAACTCCACAGATCTCCATGGTTATGGCTCCTTTGTGTCACCTCACCTGCAAATACCAAGTTGCTGCCCAGCACGTGAAGGTGTTACTGCTGTTCAGAGGGAGGATTTTCCAGCATGTGATAGGCATTAAACAATGTGTTTTATTTTTAACTTTTTTTTCTTCTTAGAAACGGCTGGACCATTTTGGCTGAAATTTTCCAGACTACACTTACCAGAGGCACAAACCTGAGGAGAAAAAATTCCAGCTCATAGGGTTAAAGTTTTCCAGACCTATGAGCAATTGGAAGCAGCTTTTATAAATGGAAGTATCAGTTAGCCGTAATAACTGGCAAATCCTGGCAGTGCTTAGATGGCACATGTAACATACAGCGGTATGCGTAATGTATGCCTCAGGTCTTCCTTTTGCCCAGCCAGGGCCTTCTGGTGGTCAAAACTCTGACAAACTCTGGTGGCCAAAGCTTTGACAGTTTTGCTAAAAATCCAAGAAAAGGGATTTTCCTTTCATTGTGTCAAACTGCTGAAAGCTTTCCTATTTGCTTGTTACGTGGCTGCACCATGTACAACAGTTGTCAACAGGTCAAACTGGGTCCTGGAGCAGAGATACCAATGAGAGCGGCTTGATGCTTAGGTTTCCCTGTCACAGCACTTACTATATTGCTTTTGTACCTTTGGAAACACCTTGTAAAACCACCGGAGCGTTAAGATTGACTCTCCCCACCCATTCCTGAGCATCTGTCTAACCAAGTATAATTGCCTCCATCTAAAATCCCTCTCATTTTAAACGCTGCTTCCTTGCATGGGTGTTTGGACTTTTGTTGCTTCTGGTGGCAGTGTGTCGGGACTGAAAGGCAGCTAATGGGGATGGATTCCCTCCTGCTGTTCGCTGGTGATAATGCCTGTTGGCTTAGGTCCAGGATTTGCTCAAGTGCTTTCATGTCCCGCTAAGGGTACAGAGCAGCCCCTGGGTCACGAAAGCTACTTGGAAACAGCCGGAAAGGAGAGGCTGCCATTGGGTCAGGTGGCAGCAGCATCCCAGAGCTCAGCTCACCCCACTGTGTGCCCAGGCAAGGGATCACCGAGCAGATTTGTCCGGAGGAAGCGTTAAGCAGTAGTGCTCAGCAGCATTATGTTTTCCAAGACAAAACGCTCTTGCTCGTATTGACCAGGATAAGATCCCCTCTTGCCATCTGCCATGAGGCCTAATTGCTTCACCTGGCCTTGATTGGCAGCTCGGGATTTGAGATTCCTGAGAGATGTGGTGTAAATCCTTTTCCTCCTGGCTGTTGTGTGCGACATGCTGGTCACCACCACCATAACTCCTTGGGAGTGGTGCCAGCGATACCTACCATCGGCTAGGTGCATAGCCCAGGTATGTGAGCCTCTGTAGCCTGCACTGTCCTTGGCTGCAATTGAATGTACCTGCAACAGTGAAACCCTGGGGGGATCCTCAGTTATCTTCCTCTTGAACCTTAAATGTACAGCACCTTACACAGAGAGGTCCTGAGTCATCACAAGACTCAAGTGGGTGATGTTTATTTTCCCTCTGTTGCCTATTCCCTTTCTGAAAGAAGGAAGATCAATGGACTATTTCAGCTCACATGACCTCTGGGAATAGAGGATGCTGCCAGAGTATTTTTTTTAAGGAAGGGGGGGGGGGGGGGGGGGGAAGGGGAAATAAATAAATAAAATAAGGTTTAAATACAGCCTCTTCCACGACCCCTCTCCAAAACCAGTATTATCCTAATAAAATAATGCGTTGCTTGTATTTTTTTTTCTCAAAAAGGACTATGAGTTCATTTGTTTGTTTTACATTGCCTGCTCAGAACAGTGTAGCTCTATGAGGTTAAAGAGATCCTCCGAGAAAGATCCTATTGATTTTAATTACCGAGAAACAGCCCACAGGGACAAAAGGACTTTGGCTGTTTATTTAGCCATCGCTGTGCTGCAGTATTGTGTAAGGAGAGATCAAATCAGTTGCCCTCATTATTACAATAATAATAAGGCAGAAAAGGTGCTTCAGGGCCTCAGGATTTCTTTTTTTTTAGAGGCAATAACCTCCACCACTCTTCCCACTAATAAAAGGCAGACTTGAGGAACAAGGAGCAATTACTATTAGTCAATATTAATTCAATTACATTCCTGTTATTTATATCATGAAAAGGATTGTTTAATATTTTAGAAATATCCCAACCAAACCAGGGACCACATCTGTTCTTTTACAGATTGATTTTTATCACTGCTAAATGCACATTGAATGGTTTCTACCTCCTTTGGACTGAAGCTAAAGTTAATTAGTTATTCAGCATAAACAGCAGCTAAACCATGTACCCAGTGGTACAATGAGTATTTATAACAGCATCTGGGTTGAGAATACACCTACTTGGGTGTTAAACTGGAAACCCTCCAGGGATAAGCAAGTGTTACTTGCCTGGGATCTCTTCCCACCCATTCTGGACTAACCCCAAGCCATATTTATGTTGGTCTTGGGGAGAGCAGTTTGTTCTGTTTTTGCTATTTGCTATTTGCTTTTATTTTTTTGGAGCCTGTGCCTCCAGGTTTGTCTCGGCTCAGTGACCTGGCAAGAGTTGCCTCATGAGGGAATTTAGTATTTCCCCATGGGTATTCTTTTGCTTAAATACTTTTTAATGAATGCTTGATACTTTTGGCCAGAAGTGCCCAAACAGCCAAATTCCAGTGCTTTATGTGAACTGTGTCTTAGATCTCACTTGTGCTTAAAGAAAAAATAGCCCGTATTCTTGTTGGCATTGATCTTGTAAAACTGTACTTGAGCAACCCCAGAGCAATCCGGCAGATGGGTGTATGCAGGAGCTGGTTGTATAAAAGTCAGTGTTTTAACATGGAGGTTAGCAAAGCTGGAAACAACTGTTGAAGATGGAATTGGTCTTTCAAACACCTTGGCCAGGCAATGTGTAGATGCAAGTTGTTATTAATAGTGGAGCTGCAAGTCATTGAAATGAAGCTGTAATTTAGCTGTGATCTGTGGAAGCCCTGTGCTTGTTGAGGACTCTGCAGGATGGCTTTAAAGAGAGCCCAGGGACAAGCAGTTTAGCTGTCAGCATCATTTGCAGTCTTCAGTGCAAAAGGCATGGCAGAAGTTGACTCAATGTCTGTGCGCCAGCTCAGCAACTGACTTCACACTTAAGGGTTTTCTTTATTTTCCTTTAAATCATGGCACTAGGAAAGGATTTCCTCGTTCTTGTTCTGCTTCAGCTGGAGTTTTTTGAACTTCAGAAGATGTCACATGTGGTTTTAGCTATTTGAGTCATCCTCTGGGCCACCAAATCTGTGTTTCACTGGCTACTTGTGTGACTAATAGAGATCCTAAATATTTCAAGCAGAGAGGTTTCAGCTGGTAAGGTTAATGCAGCACAGCACTGGGCATGTGTTGCAGATCAGTCCCTTGTTTAAATAATATGTTGTTCTGCTGACGATACTTCCTTAAATGTCCAAAGATGGTGTAGATTTGGCCAGAAGGCTACAGAGGGCATGTTTCTGAGCTGAGAGCTGCAGTATTGCCCCAGGATGTGGGAAAACTCTCCAGGTACGGGAGCTTTCCCAGTGGCTTGCTTTTACACGGTGGGTCAAAATATCTTAGTAATATTTTACCTTTTTGTCAATGTATCAGTTTACTGTTTGACTAGTTATCCAAAATGGAGTGCATCAACTCAACTAGATTGTCTTTGCCACGCTCACTTTTTAACTGAATTTATCTGAAATAGTCTGTTCCTGACTGGCAAGAGCCACTGTTGATAGTGAGGGTGGGTGGGAAGTAGCACAAATGGATTTAGAAAGATGATGAGCAGCTAATAACAAAAAACCTAAGAAGAGTTTAGAAATTGCATTTTAGGTCTTTAATTGCATCCCGGGTTTGAAGACTGCATGTTTCATACTTCCAGTTTTTCCAGCAAGAATATGGACTAGGAACACCTTCAGATTTTCCATGATCTGGCCATGATTTATGCTATTTCTGTTCTATTCTGTTTTGTGACATATTCTATTTCTATGATCTATTTCTGTGATCAACCCACATCTCAGAAGCTGTCAATATAGGAAGTCTGTGTCTAAGAAGAAAAGTAGAATAATTAAGCTTATTTGCAATGTGATAACATGGAAGAAGGATGGATGATGACACTATTTTGGACTGCAGATACTGTGAAGGAGGTGTCCCCTAATGAGAATTCAGAATTAGCTGATGGAGAAGTAGCTGCAATTAGTAGTTTGGGAGAAATTGATTTCTAAGGAAAGATTAAGTCTTAAATGTATAGAGCAGAGATAAGCAAGTACTAAATGCAGGATGTGTTGACAGTCTGTAAAACTGTATGTAAATATCATGGATGATCAGGGTTTGTTTTATGAAAACTGGGATTGTGAACCAGGGTGTTGGCTGTTTGTATGGATATATCTGAGTTTTCTTTTCTAGACAAAACTTTTCAGGCAGCCAGTAAACGCTAACTGAGTTGCTGTAGCAGCATGCAGCACAAGGTAGGCTAACTGGCCAGGTGTTTACTCAGGTTTTTTTATTTTGCAATTTGCACTGGGATCACATACGTTCTGAAGTTTCCAGGTATGGTTTCCCTTTCCAGCTACCTGGAGCTAAGACCTGTGCTCCAGCTACACTGAGATTAACAAAGAATTAACCGTAAATTGGACCATGACTTCAGGTAAAGTTCTTCCTTTCATCTGTAGCTTAGCTCCCCACTGGTAAACTGCACTCCCTCTCTTTCTGTTTAAGTTTTAAACCTGTTTTAAGTTCTTTCTTGGTATGACCCATGAAATGATTTCTTTAGTGTCCCTGACTCAGCCCTCAATGTGGAGGTCAGCCTTGGTAATGTTTCTCCAGCGCCTCCTCATCAGTGCCGAAGACCTGTTTGCCTTTTGTCCTCTTCTCAGTCCTTCTCTTATCTCCCGTTTCCCTATCTTTTCATGTCTATGTCTGTCTCTCTGTCTATTCCATCTGAATACAAAGTATGCCAGTCTCTTTCATTTCACATATTCTGGATTTACCCCCCACTCTCTTCTTGTTCACCTCTGATTTTGTCCTCAGCTCATGTGAGGGGGGCATCTACAGCTGCCGTTTCAGCTTCTGCTCTTCTGAAAACCTTTCCCTTACTGCAGTGCTTATCATTTCAGTAAGTACGAAAAACCTGTGGAACTCATTGCTGCTTTGAGATAAAAGGGCTGTTGAAGGTCCAGAGAGGTCTCACGTCTCCTCTATGCATGCTCCCTCCTTATACATTGGCCAGCTTGTCTACTGCCTGCCGTATGGGGCTATATGTTAAAAACACACCCAAAGCCTAGGGATCATAAGCTCTTTTGCGCAGAGACTCTCACCTCGTTGTGGGGGTGTCTGAGAAATTTTCTGAGAAATTTCCGGGAAATTTAGTGAAGCTGTCTCAAATTTCTCCAGTATTTGCAACCCTCCTTTGCTGGCTAATTCTTACCTGGACATATGAATATTTATATATCTTAGCTAGACATAATGTGAATGGTATTGATTGAGTCTTGCAAGGGAATTTTGCTTGCTTCTATGGAAATTCACGGGTGGGGCCCAATCCCAATGAATTTATAGTGGATCAGGTCATTATGCTTGGGTGGTTGTACGACAGCGTTGCAGAATAGAAAATCTTGCTGTTGAAAGCACTTTTGAATCAGGAGGAGAGAATAAAAGGATTCTCTTGTTCACCCTCTTGGTCATGGCTTTTGGTTATGGTTATAGCTTAACATAACTACCCGTCAAACAACCGTGTATTTTTATGATCACATGTAGGGTGGTTGCATAGGCACAAAAGATTTAAAGCTGTTCTTTTTTTGTTTTTTCTTTTTGAAAGCTACATTAATTGTTCTGATGTCTGAGCATCTGCCTGATACGCATTATTTCCCCTGCAGACCGAGGAAGACAATAGCTAAATACAAATTTATTGAACAGGCAAGCTATAAACCCTGAAGTTAGCACAATATTTTAATGGAAATCATACTTTGTCAAAGGCACATATATCAGATTTTCTTGCTGGAGATTACAGTTCATCAGTACCAGAATTAATTAAAAATATCCCACCAAACTTACCCACTGCTCTGCTGTTTCTATATATAGCTTTTTAGCTTTATAAACTAATGGCTAATTGCAGGGAGGCATGTCTTATTAATTCGAATGCATAAAATGAAATGTTGTACTTTGTAAAGGAATTCACTTTTCTGTTAAATCATCCATTCAATTTTCAGTGGCAAAAACGGTCTTTAAATAGTTCTTCAGCTTTCATTTTATGTATTTTTACAGTGTTAACTGGTGAAAGCTGATTCATTATCCGCTGTCCTAAGTTTACCTGCTCTCAATAACTCACAAGTTCAGGTCACCCTGCAGTGCCTCCTTTCGCCTTCACTCAGATACCATGTCTAACTGAATGGAATTGACCTGTTTAAGGCCTCTTCACTCCAACTAAATTATTTGATCATAGCCACAGACATCTGTTTGGGGCAGTAATTGGTTGTTTATAAGAGCAGAGGAGAGCCACCAGTAGCAACAGCAGCAGCAAGACAATAAAGGCAAGGGACAAGCATGGAGGGCATGTAGACAGGTCCTGACAGACCACTGTCTGCTTGAGATAAGCAATGCAGATTAGTTATATGCACTCTATCTCACCACTGGGGCCTAATAATCCCCTTTAGCACTCATTCACAGTTATGTAGCAGGCAGAAAACTAATACAGGGGGGAGTCTGGTCCTACTGCCTCACCACAAATCTCAGACACAGTTTCTGGAATCTGCGGGATTTTACCGTACAATTAGTTTTAAATGTCAATTTCATGGCGGCTCATGAGATGGAAAATAGAAGAATAGTGGGTAAAGATACCCATTGCAAACTAGATTATTTGAGAGTGAAAGATGGCTATTCAAGATGCGGCTGTCACTACTGCTTCCTGGCTTGACAGCGACAACGCGAACATTGAGGTAAAGGATGACAAAAATGTAACTTGAAGGGCTGAATCGCTGGAAAAAAAAATGACATGGCATTTCCGTGCTGTTTGTGTACAGCGAGGAGACAATGTGGATTTTAATTGATTTGCAAAATCTTGTTGCAATTATCGTGGAACACAAGATGGTCGCGCTTGAGGGTGACTTGCAATGGCAGCAAGCAGGTAAAGTAGTGCGCAATGCACTGGGTTTGTCCTGTTAGAGCTGCACATGTGTTTTCCCTTACTGTCAAACCAAAGCACATGACACATCTCGTCGGTGCTGCTGGTCAAGGCTTAAAGGAGGCTGTAGATGCTGGGATTTGATTAAGAGAACTCCATGTTTGCATTCAAATGTTGAATTAAGTAGTTTTTAACTATATGCACAAACAAAAATGCATTTGCAAAAGCAGAAAAATGCCAGAATAAGGCTTATTTTAGTTCAATTCCCTTGTGCAGAAAGTAGGAGAAAATATATGATCGCGTACTATTTTTCCACAGCCAGCCCTTATTCTAGCACTGCTGTTTTGATTGCTTGACGTTGCAACGTTAATGATTTTATTTTAAATGCTCACCCCACATGAGCATAACCACGTACATCTGTTAGGTGGCCTCTTTCGAAGCCCATTTGGTGAAAGGGGAGAACCACGCTATTTGTCACTGGCTGTTGATCAGACCCACATCACAGCCAGACAGACACAGAAAACCCGGTCACATAAAGGCTCCAGCAATACGAGTTAGGGACGGTGGCCACCCACCTATAGACACGGGTCATCCCAGTGTTATAGATGCAATGACTTTTCTACTGCACTGTGCTGTCCTGTGCTCTGCACGTGGAGAATTGTAGATAGCAATTGCTTTCTGAAATTATTACAAGTTTTGAAGTATATTGATGCTAGTTTTTGTAAATGGGTCTGGATTGCTAAGTATTTCCAGGGTGTTCTCATATTGTAAAGTCACTCACATGAAGGTGAAGATCTTTTCTAGGAACAACTGCTTTTTGAAGTCCACTAAATTACTAGAATGTTCCTATTAATTTTATTTTCAAATTAAAAGTCTGCAATTTGCCAAGAGATTGGTATTTGTTATAGTTCTGAGCCAGTGCAGGGAAGGAGAGAGAGGAAGAGAGTGCATAAACTGATATTAAGACTGACAGATTCTGGGATGTTTGCTTGAATCCCAGAAACACAGATTAGTGGGACACGGTGCAGGTGATGGAATCAAAAGACTGTCATAAATGTCTTTAAGATGTGCCACTCATTTAATGGATAGCAGTCGCCCTCAGTGAGATGTAAATATGTGCTCATATACAAATGGGTAAGAAATACCATTCTCCAGAAGTGTCAAGGTTTTAGTGGTACAAAGAAAGTGACTCTGGCTCTTGAGTTTTCAAGTCCTGCTTCTTGAAATCTAGTAATTCTTTATGCAAATAATCATGAAAACTGATTGTAGGCACCAGAAGGAAAGGAATTCTCATCTCAAACCATTTTCTGTAAAAGCATTCCTACTACTCAAGATGACGTTTTTCAAATTTTTCAGTTTATAGTTTGTATTGAAAAATAATTCATATTATCATCCAGAAACCAACAAAAGGATCCACTCTGCATCATTCCACTAGTGACAAAGTGCTGCACCTTACTGGTAATGACATCTTTACTTTGATGTCCATTTATTCTCTTTATTAGCAGAGAGAAACTTTCATGAGCCAAAACTCCTTTTGTGTCTTCAGCATGTTTGTTGTCTTTTCACCCTTCCTCCCTTCTGTATCCAGTGTGGAATTAGCAACATACTGAACATTCACTTTTCTGAGTCTCTTACTAGTAATAAAGTAAAACACCTGCTTGTAGTGCATATAGGGTACCTACTACGTAGTTAGTGGTGGTACATACTTTTGCTGCACGTAATGGCTTGCTCTCCCGAAAGACTCCCTATTGCTCTTTCCCTTTATCATTTTGTTTGTGTCTTCTTGCTTCTGTTCTGTGACTGTGTCCAGCCTCATGGGGTTTTTTGACATGGTATGCACACTGCTCAGGCATTACCAAGCATGGGGTTATCTTTCTTCCTCTGATGAGAGGTAAGGTCTTAGCTGCCGGCCTCACAAGCACGCACAGTTCCTGATGATATTACTGTAATTGTGTGCATTTGGGGGGGGTGGGGGGTGGCTGAGTAATGGAAATTGCTGACCTAAATGTTTGGAATCATCTTCTCTGTTTAAGCAATACCATTTTTAATTTCCTGATTAGCATGCTTGATCAATCTTTGCCATAAAAGAATTTTCGCAGACATTTTTCTCTGTTCTATATTGTGTGTGGGAATTCTCTGTTCCCAATATCCCACTCATGTTTTGCACAGCTCCATCTCCACACACATCTCCAAGAAGTCCTGTTTCTGGCATGAATCTCGCATGCAGTATGGAACCTGATTCGGAAGGGCCATAAAAATTTCTTGGGACATAAGACTTGCATGCAGAAGGCACTTTTATTGAGTTTTCTTAGTTAATTATAGGATCTTCAAAACTTACCATTAAGGAACAGAATCCTCAGCTACTGTAAATCCACATAGCTCTGTTGAAATCAGCAGGGCCTTGCTACTTTACACATCTGCTCTGTGGTTTTTGTCTGGGAATTTTTTTATTCTGCATTGCCAGCTAGAGAGTTATTGTGCAAGCAGGCTGTAAAGCACAGCAATGTTTTTGACTCCATCTACATGTCCTTTATTTGTTATCTAATTGCCAATAGACTGAACTGCAAAGGGACTGTATTTTTCAGCCAAACGACCTGTAAGTAGCAGGAAGTCTTATGCTCTTACCTCTTTGGCCAAGACAAGAGCATCCACATTTTACATAATGAGAGAAATCAACTGTTCTTTATCAGTGCTTTTTGTGCAATTGCAAATCTTTAAAGCCTAGCTGCTGCTTGAATTTAACAACTGCATTCCAACCCTCCATACATCAGGAACATGCAGGTCGCTTTTATACAACTGCAGTGAATACCATTATTTGTAACTAGATTGAGCTAAAATTCAACCTCAGATGTTCACGCAGGGATCCCTGACTGCTCAGAGGGAGCAGCGTGCTTCCATTCAAGAGGGCATTGCAAGTCTTTCTTTATTTGACTTTAAGGTACATATTTATTGTTTCGTGAACTACAATTAAATGATAAATTACTGATATGAAGACAGTTTACAGTGTCTCTGGTCACTCCAGATTTCTGGGTGGTTGCAGACTCTGCAACTATATGAACAGCAGAAGTTAAAAGTCCTTACTCATGTGCTTTGTTATGGGGTACTCAGAAGGACCTCTCAGGCTGCAGCCCCAATTTCTTCTCCATAACTGGCATTTCTTACTTGGACATGTGAACAGACCTGATTCCCTGTTATTTCATTGTGTCTTCCCCAGTATGTTCAGTCCCACCCAGTTAAGGTGTTGCAGGAATGACCTGCATGATGGGTATGTTTTCCTCCTGGGAATCCCTCTGGAGATGCAAATTGCATCTTCTCAGTCCCACACCCTATGTCAGACCCCGGTCAGAGCTCTGTCTTACAGATGAGGAATCTCAGAGGTATAACAGAGAACGTGCTGAGACTTCTAGTGAAATAATAAATTACAATTACAACTGTTAACAATTATTCTTATTATCACAGTCCATTCAGATGAATACTTGTACCAGCCAGGTTTCCATTTCTGCAGGATTCTTGCCCGTCTGATTTGGTGGGGTGTCCTGCTGTCTCTCTGCATCTAAGGCAATGTTTGGTGTCCTCTGGCTTATCCTCCACTTCTTCAGAGGGACAGTTCAGCTTAATGTTCAATCTAGTTTGTCTAATTATTCAAGCGTGGGTTCCTAATAGTGCAGATTAGTCAGATCAGCAGGTGAGCTTCAAATCAAAAATGTAATAATTGATATCACATTGGCCAGTCTAATCAACACAGGCTGATAGCATCTGCTTTACTCTGTGCTTTCGTATTGTGAATCAAATCTCCAAATTGAACTAAACCATTTCTAGGAGTCATATTATCACCACTTGGCTTTAGCAGCCCTTGTGAGCTTTCACAAGATCCCTAGAGATAGAAAGCAATATGCATTCCTTTCAGTTAAATTTAGTTTGGTTTTCAAGTGAAAAAAAGCCCCACAAAATACAGAAAAGTCTAAGCTGTCCTCATATGTAATATGTCTGGCTACGCTATAACTAAAAGGTAAATATTCACCTTTCCCTTTTTTCCCCTTTTTCCTTTCGTTTACCTTTTTCTTTTTTTCCCTTTTTCCCCTTTTTCCTTTTTCTTTTCCTTTTTCCTTTTTCTTTTCCTTTTTCCCTATTACTATAGTAACTTCCGGTAATGTCTTATATAACATGACCCACCCCATCACAAAGGATTTATTTGCTCTTATGTTCCCTTCTCAGCTTGAAGTTATGTGCAATACAAGCCTCTTATTTTGATTTTGCTTTTCAAATGATTAGGTAGTTTTTATTTTCAAGTAGGGCTGAAGAAGTACTATTGGCTCCTGAAGCAGGTGGTGGTGAATTTTGTACAGGCCCATAGCTCCTGTAGCATTTTACTCTGCTGCCCTCCATTAACTTTGGAGAGGGCTCTATCTCCTGTGTCATCTGCTTTGACACAACACATTTCTGTGACCCAGAAGAGTGGAGTTCCTGGCCATTGCATTCATCCCAAAATTTTAGGTGACTTCCTAGTAATCCAGGAGTTAAATTGTAGGGTATAGAATTCGAATCATAGAATCACTTAGGTTGGAAAAGACCTTTAAGATCATCGAGTCCAACCATAAATCTAACCAAGTCCTCCACTAAACCAAGTCCCTAAGTCTTTTAAGTACCTCCAGGGATGGTGACTCAACCACTTCCCTGGGCAGCCTGTTCCAGTGCTTGACAACCCTTTCGGTGAAGAAATCTAGAAGATAAGGACTGACCTTTTCAACTCTACTTCTATGGAAATGTAGTGAATAGGGACTAGTTTCTTCTGTGCCGGTCTGGGCCGGCCAGAAGGTCATTTAGATGTGAGCCTCACTGACATGAGTGCAGTGCAGACTCCCACCATGTACCCTGAAGCAGGACCTTGAAGTTGCTCAGGACCTGCCTTCTGGTCTGCTTCTAGTATGCTAGGAACTGGCTTTTGCACCAAATTACACTGCATTTATTTTTGCCAGGTGGGAACTGATGAACAGCACAAACAAGGGGCATTGATCATCATCTGCCAACGTGTGGCAGTGTGTGCTGCCAACCTGAGATGATGGGAAGTCTAATTTCTGGATGCTGGTGAGGTTTTATGTAGAACTGATCGTAATTCTCTCATTGTTACCTTGTGGTTCTTATATTAATTTGTTACATACACCTCCTTTTTTCTGATTTCTTATGCCATTGTGAACCCTAGAGGCTAGGGCATCTTTTGTAGCATTTTTATTATATCTACCCTACTTGTTGCTGGAGTACAGCCAGTTGATGAAGTCCATCATATGATTCATGGCATGAATGTCTTATCTCAACTTGATTATTTGGCTTTTAAATGCTTTTATACACAAGCTTACTCTCATTTGATTTGTCTGATATGTTATAATAAAGCACATAGTAAAGAATGGTGAAGAAAGAGTTTGAATACAGAATTTGGTGGTTCAGCATGCAAACTGGCACAGGATGATTTCAGTTGAAAGCAAAACCTTTCCAAGGTGAAAGCTCTGATGATATAGTCTTTATTCTTGATGATTCAGCTAATGTTTAGTTTCTCCTAGAAAAGCTTATTTCACAGATTTTACATTTATGTCTTATGTATTCATAGCGGTTTCCACTCAAAATGCTTCATAGATTTCTACTTTTCAAAACCCTCTTATGGATTGGGCAAGTAGTACTACCAGTTTCATAGGTGGGAGGGCCTGATGCTGAGACAGCAAAATGATTTGGCCGTGGCAAGTCAGCAGTTATCTGATGTGAGGGACTTGGTCCCTGGCCTTTTGCCTGACAGCTTGGTACCTTGACCATAGACATCAGCTCTCAGTCAGCAGCAAAGACCAACGATGGAGTCTGGTTCCCATTTCCCTGTGACAACCTGTTGGCAGGACTCCCCTGTTCTGGCCAGGCCAGTGTCCCTGCTACTTCTCCAGTTCCTAGAGAAGCTAAATATGTGGGAAATTGTAAAGAAGCAAAATACTCTTTACAATGTTTGTCTCAGGCACTGATTTCTTGCTTAAAAAATGGATCCACTTTCTACTAGTAAAGTCACATGATTGTTCTATTCCTCTGTCCCCCAGTTTAGACATGTATGGATTTTCATCGGTGTAGTACCAGATAAGGGTGATTGCTTTTCTGCCTAATGTAATAAGTGATAATTATATAATAACAGAATTAAATTCATGGCTTTAATTGGTCTCCAAATTTTGAAGGGAACTAAAATAGTAGAGTGATTATATTTTATGGTGTATTTCATTGCTAGGTGAGTAACTTGCAATAGGGGATTATCTCCTTTTAATTTCTGATACTTTGACCTCACTGTACCATGTTAAGACAAGGAAGGAAATCAGGTAAGATAGGTGAAAATCCTAGTTATTGCAGGGCAAGCATCAAGTCTTAGGGTACAGCTTTCAGGGGTCAGGAAATGAAATGTGTTCACAGTTCTGTTAGTAATTTACATTGTTAAAGAGATATTTGAGCTCTTGGACTGAAAGAGTTTTTCAAACTGAATATGAATGTGATAAGAGCTTGAGACCTTGGGGCCATTTGAAAATCCCAGGAACTCCCCAGGAAATGAATTTTGGGTAGAAGTCCCAGAGAGTTCCCACATTCTTGTTATGTCCAGCAGAGAAATAATAGTTGCAAACACTGGGGCCACAGTGTTTTTATTTCAAAGATCTCTGAATTTTTTACGAGCAGAAGGTTTTGCTGAAAACACGAGAATACAAATTTCAAAACCTTTGCAACAGGGTCAACAGAGAAGAGACGTGGTCTGTATATTAGCAGTGATTCAACTTAGAGACTTGGGCTAAATTTT
Source organism: Aptenodytes patagonicus (assembly GCF_965638725.1). NCBI lineage: Eukaryota > Metazoa > Chordata > Aves > Sphenisciformes > Spheniscidae > Aptenodytes > Aptenodytes patagonicus. The sequence goes on from NC_134952.1 coordinate 7,758,726, forward strand.
AGACCCAGGTCCATTTTGTGCATCACTCATGAGGTCAGCAGGACTCAGGCAAATGCAAAATGCACCACGTGGCAAATGCTTTACTCTCTACGTGTCGAATGGAAAGCTTCTTTCATAACAGGCCTGGATCAAGAACTACATGTGGGTGTTATCTCTAAAGCTTAACTCACCCGTTCAGCACAGGCAGATTGCTTTTAAACTCAAGAGAAAGTGAGTAGCTAGGGAACTGGGGAAGAATATTCATTTGTTTTACAACCAAAGGTGCCTTTATCTTCAGATACTCAAATGTGAAAGTATATTTGTCTCCCACCGATGAAATATAATATTGATGTCACCTCCAAGAAATATAGTGTAATGTATTGCTTTTCCTTCTGTTTTGCACTTTATGTAAACATGCAAACACCCGTGACACCCCGCTATGATGGCAGCCAATAGACTGAACACTTACCCTCGCTGCTATTGTGTAACCATGGGCAATTTATCTAAGTCTCACCTCTCTTAAAACACTTTTATCAAAATTGGCGGTCAAACAGCACTGAACCATGGTGGCCTCAATCTTAAATGCTGTGGTGCAGATTTTAATTTGGGAAAGATTAATGCACTCTCAAGTGTTAATGCCACAGCTTTCTGTTATCTACATTGATGGGTGTCAGCTAATTTCTGCAGAAGGATTGTAAAGCAAACTGTGCATGTTGATGTTTCAGAAACCTAAGCTCCAGAATGGCTAGGTAATAGAGAGGGGAATGGAACTATTTTCTCAAATTTCTTTTAAATTAGAAAATGTTTCCCCTGTCTTTCTAAAGCTGAGCTACCGAGTCAATTCCACTCAAGCTGATTCTTGAAGATATAGGGAATATTTCATTTAAAGGAGCAGTAAAAGTGTCAAAAGATACTTTATCAAGGTCGCTTTTAGATTGAAGATAACAACCCATCTTATAACAAATATAGACCCCTATAGGAAGCTTTGTAATTTCCAATATTGTAAAAGCTCTTAGTCTCTGTCGCCATCATCTCTCATGGATTTTTTTCCTTGTCTGGCCACGTATAATGTCTTAATCAACACAAGCCTTTTTTCATTTAATAAAATGACAATAACTGGTACACTCTGACTGGTTTATTTTTCAGCTTCATACAGTTTAGCAAATACAGCTGGAGTTTGGTCTGCTTTTTGAATAGACTTTCCTAACTGTGAAGAAGATATCTGTGAAGAAGATGATGCACAATAACTAGGAAATTCTATTTGTACAGACTAATTTACACGGGGTGGGGGGGGAATGCAATTAAGCTCATAAAACTTGCTCCAGCAATGATCCAGGTCAAGGGGCTAATAGTGAATTGCATGAATAACAGTCACTCACCCAGCCACATTAAACAGTCTTGATAATATAATCCAAAATAGCCAATTATTTTGCGTGTTGCAAAAAGGTCCTGTTGTTATTTAACAATGGTTTATATGGGAAAATAGTAATAAAGGGTATATGGTAAAAAATAATTTCAAAGGGATTACTTGCAATTCAGCTCACAGTAAACTGTTTTCATGCTAGAGGGATGAAGGAGCAATGCTTTCGAGGAGAGTGAATTTCATATGATTTAACACTGATTTTATATGTTCAACCACAACCATATCCCCCACCTTATCATAGGGCTAAGGGGAAAATATACTTGACCAAGATCAATTTAAGTTCTTCCCTTTCTCAAGGATGATTTCTTCTTTAGCTTTAAATAGTCAAATTCAATTTAAATGTTTTCTGCCTATTTGTTTTCCTTTGCTGAAGTTTTTTTTTGCTCTTCAGACAGCATCTTCTCTGAGCCTGCGAGCTGGGCTGGCAGACCAGCCAGCACTCTGCTCCCCTCCTAAGATAGCCCTCCCTAAATGTATAACCACTATTTTTTCCTCTTCCGTCTCCCCCGTTTCACCACATGGTATCTGTAGCTGCCTTTGCTGGTGCTTCAGTTCTTTCCCGTGTCAGTAATCCGAACTGTATGAAGGGAGTGAAAACATTAGGAATGTGGTTTATTATTAGTGGACTTCTCTAGGACCCTTGTTTCCTTACTGTTTGGGCTCCTCAGCAGCTTCATCTTTGTATCGTGTGTGTGGCAAGACAGTGCCATCGGCTCCATTTTAAAAGCAGGAGCAGAGAAGGAAATGGCACGATCGGTGCACCAGCAGCAGAGCCCTATTTACTGCAAAAGTATCTTCCCTAAGACCAGGAACTTTCTGCTTTGGTTATAGCAAGCGATACAAGGGTGTGAGGATTGTACAGCTGCTGGGTGGGTAAGTAGGGAGGTGGTGGAGATGTGTACTGGCTAGGCAGGGTAAAGGAGGTAAAGGGATGTTATTTCTTGCCAAGTTTACCAGGAAAGGAGTGCAAGAGCGGTGCTCACTTTAACTCTGGATTCCAAGTTCAGTATTTCCCAACTTTAAAATCTGCTTAATTTAATTAATGTTGTTTGCCTGCATGAATTTTTACAGCTATTATTGCTTCTTGATCCTGATTACTTTCAGTTTAATTCCACACTAACAAAGTCCGTTTTTTTTTAAATTATCTCTGCTTCAGTTGTGGTTTACATAACTCTCTTGATAAGGCAACTTTTGATAAGTATTTACTCAAATCATATGGCTATACTTGTTTCATGTTATTATTAATTAGTGATGCAAAAAATAGATTGAAAGTTGACATCCTCTCACTTTGCTTTTCTTTGTCAACTTCTGATGGAGTAACTGTTCACCAACAACTTTTCAGTAAACATGCTTTGGGCCGTAACTTGACAAATGGAGATTTTTATTCAACAGTTGACTAATAAACAACCAAAAAGGGCCAAAATGTCAAGGTTGTTAGCCTTTAAATAGGGATGTTCATTATGAGAGAAGTCAGATATCTACATCCTCCATTGATTCTCCCCATACAGGAAGGACATTCTGCAGCTTAGTTGTAGCTTTGTGGTTTTAGTTTTATTTCTGACTGGTGCAGACCTTCTGGTTGCAATATACTGCTCCATCTTGGCTTCCAGATGGTAATATTAAGAAAACAGTGGATTTATTTCTCCTACCCTCTGTCCTACCTTCTTAGAGCCTTGACCCTGAACTTCACACCATGTAAAAGAGACTTCAACATCATGAATCGGTTTGGACTCTGATATGATCTCCTACAATCAGATTGCAAACTTTTTTACTGAGGAGCTTCTTCGATGGCAAGTACACCCGAGTCGTGTTACAGTACGGCCATGGTTTAGACGGTCGCAGTCTAGCATTACAGAGTGATAAATGGTAATAGCTGGTGACCAACAGCTCTGCTGATCAGGGCCTTTTGTCTTCGGTATTTGGAAAGTCTTGATTTTGTAATCTGAAGTTTGAAGGTTTGGCTCAGTTTTTTGTTTTTATTTTGAGACATTTGAGAGTCTTCAAAGGAAGATGGGTCAAATGTGCCTCTCTAGGGGCCCCAAGGGTAAATCTATCAACACTGCAGAGTTTAAGTGGGATTGCATTGGATTGCTGCTGCTGTGATCTGGACAAGAATATGGGTCACTTTGAAACATATCACTACTGATAATAAACTCACTACAGCATATTTTGATATTATTCCTGCATTTGCCAGGAACTATGGCTACTGTGTGAAAATGAACAATGCCCTTTTCTGGAGAAAAAATCATACCCAAGCTTCAAAGTGGTATGGATTCTGGACATTTGGGGCATGACTATAAATGGTCTTGCGTGACAGCATGGGTTTTCATAGGTTTGCCTGTGTGTTGAAACAGTCTATTCTGTCACTGTGTTCTTGTTGCTTCAAATATGCATGGTATAGCTTGTCATAAAATTCTGATTGAATTTAAACCATGTGTGTGTGGTTAGGGAGACATCTGTTAATTGTTCATGAAATTAATTGAATGGTGACTATCTAGTTGAGTTTTCATTGGATTTATTCCTAGGGGCTGTAATTGCTAGTTTTGCAAGAGGTATCCCACAAGCAGGCTATTTTTAAAAAGAAAAAAAACCATTACACGTATCTCCTGTCAGCCTATATTCTGGTGTTGAATACGTAATTTTAAAAATGGGATTGTAGCAACTCTTCATAACAAAGTAAAATGCTTGTTTTTCATACAGGAATTACAGAGTGTAACATAATTGGGCTCGCTGAAATGAACTCAGCATCTCTCAGAGAACAAAATCATTGAGCCTACCAACTAAATTTAACAACCTAATAGAAATATGCAGGTGAAGGTACAATTAATTTTAATTACTAGACTATACATTGTTAGTTGCACAGCCATGAGTAAAATTAAAATGGCAATCACAATTAGAAAATTGCAACCTCATTGTGCAACAAATTAGTCACAAATTAAAAGTCCAGGAACTATTATACATCCACTTTATTGCTTTATGACCATTATTGCCCTGATATGGATTTTATTTCTTTAATGTCTTGTCCACCTCTTTACACCTTATCTTTGTTTAGGATCTCTGGCTCCTTCCCAGATTGTGAAACTATTAAAAGGAATAATATAGGCTAGAGGGATATGACTTCCCTGTTCACTCTTGGCAGAAACTTGTAAGTAGCCCAGTCCTGCTCACGGGTGGCTTACAAAACAAGGTTTGTCACGGGATTATTTCAGTGAGGTTTCCAGAGCAAAGAAAACAGTGTTCAGGGGGTAATAGCTGAGGTCTGTATGTGATGTAACCCTTTTAAAAAAGGTCAGGCCACTTAAAGAGGGGAATCTAGAGGGAATCTACATTGGTGTAAGTTAGACTCTCTCCTACCCCTCCCCTCTGGCTGGGCACACTGATTGCCTGCACGGAGAATTTTATCTACAGGAGCGTTTATGTTATAAGCCCCATTTTTAACTGTTCTCCACATTGATTTATGAACTGAGATTTAAAAATTATCCCATTCTTGCGGGCTTGGTGGTGGTTGAAGCTGCCCTTGCCCTGAAACATTTGAGGAGCCATCATGTAGTGGCTGAGCTGAAGCGGTGGCTGCAAACACCTGAAATGCAACACCTGAAAACACTGCAGGTGTTCTGCAAGACTACATCTGCCTGCTGTCCCACATCTGGAAACCAGTGTCTGTACCCATCTGGAACCAGCAGCTCATCTGACTGGGTCTTCATCTGCAGGTAAGTACTATGAGACCAACAGCAATCACCATTGCCTTAACTCTATCTTGAGTACCTTGCAGGGAGAGCCCCAATTTGAGGTGACTCTAGGCTGTACCGGATACCAGGATGGCTCTTGTGCAAAACTGAGGAGCCATGGAGAGGGCTAAAGTAACTTCAGTCCAAAAATCTCCGGTTCTGTCCAAAATGCATCAGAGGAGCAAGCAAGAGAAATTCTCATACCAGCATCTGATTTCCGCACTCTGCGTTTAGCCCAGTCCTCCTGAGGGAGGCCACGGCAGAGGGCTGCATACATTAGGGCTGGGAAGAACAGTACATAGCAAGATAATTAATCAGAGTTCGTGGGGAGGGGAGCTGGCAAAGGGGTTTAAGACCAAACCATTGAACCCCAGCGTGATCTCTGTTCTCCATGTGGTCTCAGTTCTCCGGGACCTTTTCTAAAATCACCAGCGTGTAGGCCAGCTTGTGTGAGCCCCAGCAGAGGCTTTTGCAGTGCTTGGAGAGCCGAAACTCCATTTCAAATATGCAATTGAACGGCTATCAGAGTGTAATGATGTTTAGTCACTACCAATTGGGACTGCATTTTAATTGACGACCCAGAGGTGAAAGTCTTTATATTCCATTACCTGCTATTGCCAGTATTTTTCTTCTGTAATCCTCTTTGCTGTAATGCAAATACTTTGAGAAGCGGAAATTAAAGTGGGACTGAAAATATGCAGCTGTTTTGGGGTGAGAAAAGATGTGTTTGCTCCCTGGTTATCTTTTTATATTTAAGGCCCAACAGGAACTCCTTAGTACAATCCTAAATTCTTCTATTTACTGTTAAAATGGAACCAAAATTAGTTTATTGAAACAACTTATTTTTTTTTAACTGCATATTGTTGGATTGCAAATTTCCATAGAATTTTGCTTCCATATTTACATTGTTCCCCTGTTCCCAACACAAAGGATTCCCTTTTATCCCAAGAAAAACTCATCTTTGATTGCTAAATCAAACACTGAGATCTCCCTCATGCAGTTCTGGGAAAGGCCAGAACCTGTGATTTACTGTATATTTATGCAGCTCCTAGCACCTGATTGCACAGAGCCTTGTAAGGCTTACCTCAGAATAGAAGCTGAGGAAAAAATAATAATGTGATCAATGGGTAATTCATAAGAATTTCTCTTAGAGGTCCTAGAACTTTCTTATTATCAGTAGTTTTCCTATCTCAGACCTCCCAGATCTTCAGAGTTTCTTGATAGGCTAATAAGGATGATTTTTCTCTTGAAAATGTAGAGGCATAAAAATTAAATGCCAGCTTCAGAATCTATTTGGACATATTCTGTATGGTCTGTGTTTTGAATGATTTTTATAGCAGTGAGTATGTAAGATTCGGGAAACAACTGTCAGTACCACTGATATCCAACGATATCCATTTGATATAGCGTGTTCTTTAACTGGGAAACAATGTGTATTGTTCCTTCAGCATTAATATTTGTAGTACTAATACAAATATCTCTTTTATGACTTTGAATTTCAAAAGAAAGTTATCACCTCAGTTTCTCTGTCTGTAAAATGGGATTAATGATAAGTCAAAATATGTGCTTATAGCCATGTCACAACCTTGCAAGAGAAATAGGAATATTCTCTAGTTTTTTGTTTATTGAGCCATGGGTGCTGTTGAGACTCTTCTCTGTTCAAGTATTATGTATCCCTTTGTTGTGTGGTGCCAAAAGCACTCGGCATACGATGGTTTTCTCAGCTGTAGTCTTCCCGTGCTGATATTTTAGAGGTAGTGTTATACGAAATGTGGTGAACTTGTCTAGAAGAAAATGCTGATGCAAGGAATTACTTGTTTTATTTTTCCTCCTGCTCTTTGCTGGTAAGAAATTGGCCTTGCCCATGAATCAGAAGGTTCTTGGTGTTGAAATGCATGGAGGAGCTGCAATACAAATATCTTGTGATTTGGGTCAATAACTTTGCATTAATATTTGCCGTTAGTAATAAGTGGGTAGAGCCTCATGGGAAAGCTGCAAAAATGGAAACGTCTCCTTGTAGACGTGTGTTCATGAAACCAGGGTCTGCAGCTGACAGAGCAATTGGAGAGGTGTCTTTAAGCTTTACTGTTGGAGTCCTGAAACTCTATGCGACTTTTGAAATCCTTGGCGTGGCGGAAAGGAGGGGGAACTTGGGTCCCAAACTTCCTGTGAATCTCAGAAATATTGCAAATTTCTTATTCAGGCATTTTATTTATGCTGCAAAAGATGTAAGCATCATTCTTTAGCTATAGCTGAGAAGAATCCTCATGCAAGCTGGAAGGTAACCCTTCACTTAACCCCAGGTACTGTGAACTGCTTAATTTCCCCTACAAAGAACTGATCACAAATCTACATAATAAATTCTTTTCTTATAGTCTAACGGGACTCAACAGAAAACATGGGTTTAAGCATGTAGCTTTGAAATTAACTAAGCAATGTAACAGCATAAAAAAAATATCCCTAGGAGACCTTCATCTCTGATTTTATTTTATATAGTTATAGAGCTTACGCTTCAGTGGTTTCCTTTCATCTAGTCATCGGGCTGAAGAAATAACACAGAAAAGGAAACCTCTTGAGTATCTGATGTGTATGGTAAACGGTCATTTCAGGGACCATGCACTATGGGCCTCAGACTGAGAGTTTAATTTAATTGGTTGAAATTAAAAAAACATTCATGCCTCATGAAATTATAACCTTTACCCCTTGTGTGTCAGCTACATCTGACACTAGCCTTGTTGTTTAGAGATGAAATCCCTCCCCTATTTAAATGGAAGCTCCTATGGGACCCACATAAGCCCTGCAAACAGAAGAGGCAAGTGGCTCTGATCGCTAGATCACTACTCCAGCCACGGTTAACATCAGCAGCTTTTCTTTTAGAAGTTTATGTGTCTGTTTTTATCTTTGCCACTGAATTCATTTGAAAAATCATGTTTGTTTGTTATCAGGATGCTCATATTTCTTTTAACGTTCATGTTTGAAAAAATTGGCTTTGTGTTCTCACTGCGGGAAATGAAATACAAGGGACAGAGCTCCAGATTTGTGTGTTTCCTGTTGAAATTATGAGCTGAGGTTCAATCTCTAGCTTGGATGGTAATCTGTTTTATATCAGTTGAACTCTCTACATGATTATGCACGTGTGTGTTTTCTGCTATGTTTTGCCTTTCTTGTTGGTTTAGATTATAAAGTGCAAGATTATTGTTATTATTATTTATAATTTATTATTTTCTGGATAGAAATAGCAGTGCTGAGGACAGAGGGAGTGCAACCTTCTTTGAGACTGGGGCTATTACTATAGTGCCAAATAAAACCTACTTTTAATATCATATGCCATGAGGTACAGATGGGATGTCTTCAATGTTTAAGGATGGAGTTTTCAAAGAGGCTGCAGCAAGGCAGGTCCTCAGTTTCCACTGACTTTCAAATGAACTTGGGGGCCACCAGCTTTAGATTCTTTTGGGTAATCTCACTATTATAAATGTGCCTATTTCATTTTTGTATGACATACTAGATATTGAGATAAAACCCCTGCAAGCTTGTGGAGCTGACCTATCATAGAATCATAGACTGGTTTGGATTGGAAGGTGACCTTTAAACGTCTAGTCCAACCCTCCTGCAATGAGCAGGGACACCTTCAACTAGATCAGGTTGCTCAGAGCCCTGTCCAGCCTGACCTGGAATGTTTCCAGGGACGGGGCATCCACCACCTCTCTGGGCCACCCTCAGTGTAAAAAAATTCTTCCTTATATCTAGTCTAGATCTACCCTCTTTTAGTTTAAAACCATTACCTAGCCCTTTAATAGGAGATCTGCTTACAGAGATGCCCCAGCTCTGACTGATGTTTGCATCACATCCATGCTGAATTTCTGGAGCTCGGCTCAGATGTCTTTATTTTGTGAGATACTGGGTCTTCAGCTAGTCCAGAAGCTTGGTTATCACAGCAGTTTCAGTGATGGCTTCTCATTGTACCAGAACTCTTCCCTGGAAGAGTATCAAATGATGTGGAAAGCTAATTAACCAAGGTGGCCCATTCCTTCTTAGTCTTTTGCTGTCAACAGATGCATCAGTTGGTTTCAGTTTTGTGTATAATATGAGCATATATATGATAGATGTATATACTGTTGAGTTCTGGTTATCTTTAATAAATTTTTTAAGTGCAATAAGTTCAAAAAAGGTTCATGGAAATTATTTGTGATCTGGTACACCTTTTATATATGAAAATTCAGGTCATTTATACCAGAGAAGAAATGAATAAGAAGAGACCAGGCAAAAGGATATAACATGTAGGGGAAATATGCTGGGAAATTCTTATTCTGAATAAGAGAGATAAGAATGAGGTGATGAGATGATGAGAGATGAGAATGAGAATAAGGTGATGTTCAGTGAAAAGAAAGTTAGTTATCACATAACCAGTAGAGAAAATTCCCACAAGGGACAGTTGTTTTTTGGTGCTCATTGCTATAGGATGTCATTGACAGCAATTTAGGAAGGTTCAGAAAATACTGAGCACTTATAAAGATGACAAAAATGCTTAGAAGGTTAATACTAGATTGTCTTAAAAGAGGAGTTTGCAAAGGGATGTAACTTTGATGCTGTGGCAGATTATCCTCCTCTGCCTGGCTGCATTGTTTTGTGAAGCAGGGAGACAAGGAAAAAAAAAAAAAAGGCCATTTGTAGTCCCAGGATGCTGAAGCAGGAGTTGTACCCTTGGTTTTGTCCAGCAAGGCAGAAGGCATGCAGATCCCAGTTATTTCACCTTTCTGTCAGCATAACACCACATTCATAAAACCCTGATTAGGTGCCCAGCAGTCTCGGGATCATACATATCACCATGAATGTGTGGGTTGACTTGTAGAGGTACCCAGCGCTCATAAGCTTATCAACAAGAACAGTTTGTTTTCATGCCTGGTGACGCTACTTATCCTTCAGGTCTTTCATGAATAAGAAGCACAAAATTGGTGAAATCCTCAAAGTATCTGATGCAAAAGGACTTTTTCAAATGGTGAATTCAGGTTAGAACTAACTTTTCATTTCAGCCTGACATAACATGTGCTGCCAACCTCATGCATTTATTATTCAAACTCTGCTTGCGTGCTTGCCCCTGAAAAACTCAAAAGATGGAGCAAATCTGTCCCAAAGGTCTTTCCAACTCAGGGCTGGGCTCTGGTACCTCAGGAGAGAACCAATGTCACTCTAAGGCCATATGTTTCAATGCAACTGCTGCTTTGCAACTGGGAGGGATAAAAATATGGGTTTAGATGGAAGCTAAAGCATTGCTGGTCTATGTTTAGTGACGCCGTGTTTGTAAGATCCAAAATGTTGACTTGTTAGTCATGGGAACATGGGGACAGACAGTCATCAGTGTCAGAGATGTGCAGCGGTTATAGAAAGGGAAGGAAAAATCCAAGGAGCAAACATGCCTGCTTTCACCTCCTCGCCGTAGCTCATCAGTGCACCCTGTGGGGCTGGTCCGAGACCTTTCCAGGGACTTTGGATTAAGCCCAGCTCTTCCACACAAACAAACTCAACCGAAGGGGAGAGTGTGTGTCTCTGTTTTCCTGGAGGGTGATGTGTATATAGGTGCAAGTCTTGTTAATGGCAAGCAGCATAAACAAGCAGGTTTTAATCCCCCGAATGGGAGTATGCTTCAGAGCAAGGAAACGAATGGGACTCGTTGACCAACAGTCAGTCAACAGATTTCTCCCTGAAATCTAAGGAAATATAAGCCCCTCCTCAGATCTGTTTCCAAAAGAAAAGCACTAAACAACTTCCTCCCCTGTGTGAGCCCTTGTAATGATAAAAGAATAAACCGCTCTGCTGGCATGTTTGGAGTTGTGGGGCTTTTAGCTCCTCCAGGGAGTGGGGCGTTGCTATCTGCAGATTGAATCAATCTGCCTCAAAAGCGTGATGGCGAAAGAGCCCGTGCATGATAACAAAGTGACACATCGAGGGAAGAGCCTTTACTTCTTTGAGCATAGATAAGACGGCTTTTTAAAAAGAGAGCAGGCACAGAGCAACTGCAGCCTCACCCAGCAGCAGTTTTAATCCTCTCGCTTGAGATTGGTAGATTTGGCAGGTAGGAGGATGGGGTAAGTCTCTTCTTGTTATCTGAGAGGAGGACAATGCTATTACAAGTAAGGCAGCAAGAGAATTCTTGCTTGATAATAGAGTTAAGGGGAGCTAAAGGATGAACTCCTTTTATTGGGGGGAATAATAAGATTGGGGCTAACTTCAGTGAAACTTGTTATTCTGTCTCTGATTTACTTGTCATCAGGTCTCTTGTGCACAGCACTGCAAAGGGCATTGCTACATTAACCCGTGGATGCTGCGCAGGGCAGCGGAGGCCTGGCCAGTTTTGTTTGCTTCAAGGCACCCCTCTCTTTTGCTCCTTTCCTAGGAAATGGCTCTTGAGCAGCAATTTATTCTTAAGAAGCTGATTTTTGTCTGATTTTTATTTAGAGGCCCATGCTTTAGCACCTTTGGGGCTGCGATGCTGTGTCTTAGAGATATGCCCGTTTACTGAAAACCACTTCATGGGTACAGATACCACGTTTGTGACATGGATCTCTACCATGTAAGCTAAAGGAGATCTTGGAGAGAGCTCTGCAAGAGATTTCCATAGCCACTGATCCCAGCCACCAGAGGGAAACACAACCATATACGTTAAGCCAGCCTGTCATGAGCACCTTCTCCACATGTACAAAGTCTTAATGGACAGCTGAGGTGCCCCGGGGCATCCCAGCGCTACCTCAAATGCAACCCAGGGGTTGAATTTCCCAAAGTCCCAACCAGCTAGCATCATGCAGGCTGCTGGAGCCCCGGTGGGCTCCCTCGTCTTTCCTTTTGTAGTTGGTTGGTTGGAATCACTGTGGGAAGGATGCAATCAAGTCTCTGTGAAGTGTGTATAAAGAGCATGTCTGGTGTGTGCTGGAACAAACCAGGAGTGGTGTGAAAAGTGATGGTGCCACAAACACCCTGGAAAGGGTATTACAGACGCTGTCACAGAAGGCTCTGCCTTCTGCCCTCCATTATCTAATAGTTTCAGTTATCAAGAAGACAGCAGGTTCAATAACAAAACAAACACCTTCCTGCTCTGAAGAAACAGTCCTTCTTGTTTATAACTGCCTCTGCCTGGGCTGGGCAGCTAGGCAAATCTCATGTGAGAGGTCAGTGAGTTCGAGAGCTTCTGTAACCTCCCGGCTTTGTGCGCTTGTGCTGGTAAGAAGCTAGTGTGCACCTCTGCTGCAGCCCTTACCTCTGCCTGGGGGCTGCTTTATAGGCTGGACTTGTACCCAAAACAAATACAAATTTGTGGCCAGAGGAGGTAGTGTTGCCCTTGATTTGTACATATGCCACGTCTGTTGGTGCAGTTGACCATAAAAATCACCAGTAACAAACCCTCCAAGACCGTAACTCCATTTTTCCCAATAATCATGTTTTTTTCTAGAAATGTGGGGTTTCCCATTTTCAAAAATAGCAGCAAAATAATTTTTTCTGATGAGCATCATCTCGGCACATTGGGTGCTGTTGCACTCAGTCGTGCTCCAGCCCTTCCTGGTCTGGCGGGGACGGCAGGCTGCTGGACAAGCAATTAGTGAGGAAGCTAACAAGGGAGATGTCAGGTTGCCTGCTGGTCCTTGGCAGTCTGGCTGGTGGGAGGGTGAGGATCAGAGGATGGTGGTGCTTGCTGGAGCCAGTGGTGGCACGTAAGAAAGAGAAGGAGACCCTTCTGCAGCCCAGAGTCCAGGGGCACCGCTCCGTGGCCACTAGCTTCAGGCGCAAGCTCCCTCCACATCCCCTTCCCCACGTGGGATGGCTGCATTAAAGCTGGTAACGCAGGTGGTGCCCGCACACCAGCCTCCAAGGGCACGAACTGACTACCCTCCAGGGAGGGGGAAACATGGGGACAAGTGCAGATTTTTCGTGCTGCACCAAGGCTGGGCACATGAGGGTTGTCGTTATCCTGCAAAATATCACCCCGGAGCGGGAAGGGGCCATGCAGCACATTTCATGAGCCGAGCGCAGAGGCATTGCCCGTTAAAGACAGGCATCTTCAAAAGCAAAACAAAAATGAGTCTGCGAGATGAGCATGAGTCCTGGAGCCACCGCTGCGTTTAAAGCATTTTCAGCACAATGCCCTGTGCCATCCCCAGAGCCCCTCTGCTCCCCCCCAGCCCTCCTCCCTCCCCCTCCCCCTACACACAACTATTTAATTTTGCTCTGGCATGAAATAATAGAGTGCTGTGTATCTATTACAGATGTAAAGAGATTTAGACTGCCACAGGTTTCAGTAGCACATTCAAAGCCCTAACAAAGCTGGGTATAATAGACTCTCCCTGCCATTATCCATTCAGCAAGTGTAATAAATGACTCGGCCGCAGCCTGCCATATACCACCCGGCCCAGATAACAGCTGAAAGGAGAAAATTAAATTTTGCTTTTGTTGAAACATTATGATTTATGTATTTGTAATATAGGCTGCGGTGGGCAATTGAAAAAAAAAAGAAGATTGCTGAATATACTTCAGGGTTACTGATTGTACCACAGGCCACTTAGAGTGTTGGAAATGCTGTTCTTCTTCCAGTGTTCCTTAATAATAATAAAATCATACAAATTCCCATTAACCTTTTCGCTCATGTTGATTTTATTTATATATTTATTTATTTAATTTTTTACTTCCAAGTCTCAAACTTCGGCCATTTACTCTCAGCCTCATGAAAAATAAGAGAGTGATGGTTTATGAAGACAAGGCATGAAGTACCTACGCATGTAAAAATGATGGATGTAGGTCAAAAAATCTATATATAATTTTTAGTATTTTTATAATAATTTTCTTTAAATGGGGTAGTTCCCCCCCTTCCCCTCCACCTCTTCTCCACTGCTGTCTTTAGACTTGATGACAAGATATTCTGATATCCTCATCCTTGCAATATCTAGACCTATAAAAATAATTAACTTCTCCCACCTTAGAAATATAGAGGCAGAAACAGGAGTGCTTCACCCTGTAATTTATAATATTGCAGCACCGTCCCTTAATGTTGTAATCAGGCCTGCAAAGTCTTATCATGTTGTAGAATATAATGAACTTACTTATTCATTTCAACATCACATTTCATCTTAGTTGTTCTCCACATTACTTGCTCGTCCCTCCCCTTTTCTGGAACGCTGGCAAGAACATAGAAGTTTTCTCCCTTTCTTTTTCCTTTTCTTCACCTCCTTCAGCTCTGGGGTTGAGCTGAGTCAACAGACCCATCAAGGAGGCTGGAGGCTCGTTTGCCTGGGCTCCCTGGGAATTTAAACATGAGTAGCTTTTAATATTTTTGTGGTTTTTAAAATTTATTAAACCTATTTATACAAATATGCTTGATCCCAGCGAACCCAATTTGTTGAAAAAGGACTTAGCTGCGTGAGAAGGAACAGCGGTAGGACTGGAGCCAGAGGATGCTCTGTGCTTCCCACGCAGAGCCTTGCGGTGTGTGTCCTTGTTGCTCTGAGCATTTGTGTCTCAAACGTTGCCACTTAAAGCAGGGTCTGTGGGAAATTTGGACAGATAAATGGATTTGTTCCTGTCTTCCTTTTGCCTGGTTGGTGGGGAGCGGAGTCCTGAATCTCTTTTTTCTGACCCTCAAGTCATCCTGTATTTAATGTGGGATTCATCTGGTAATGGCTCATTCAACAGTGATGATTTTGGCTTTTTCTGAGGAAAATGCTCTCTTCTGCATCTCGCTAGAGATTTTCACAGTATTTTCTCTTCCCCCACCAACTCTCCATTCACAGCCACAAAAAGTCAATTAGTGCCATGGTATTTCCTAGCCTTGCCCAAAATCTGCTTGCCTTAAGGGCTAACAGCACTCCTCTAGTGGGTGCTCCCGCTGGAGCACTCCAGGAGAAATACTCTATAACACTATATACTCCATAATATGAGTATAATATGAGAAGCTTTAGGCAGCCAGAAAAGGAGGCTCTACCTGCTCTCCAGCATTACCCTTTCCATTCTGGCTATGGCCTGAGCAGGTCAGCATCATCATTAAGAAGCAGCTGTGGTCCCCCTGCAAGATGGGGCAGGGGCCTGATCCTGACTCCTCTCGTCCCTTTTGCTGTGTAGGAGCAATGCAAGGACATGTTGTGAGCCACGGCCGTGGGGACAGCCCGTAGCTCTTCTGTAGCCTTTGCTGTCCACATCTCTTGCACTTTGATGTTCCAGAGCCTGGCACATGTCTCTGGCATTAGGTCTGGCAATTTTTTTTGTGTAGGGTATATCCAGAAAGGTTAAAACCCACCAGCAGAAATGTATTGTAATCTCACTGCATTTAATTTTTTTTAAATCCTGGGTGCATGGGGTTAAGCATTTAAATAACTCATGTGATTTTTAGACCTGCTGAACCCCAGGCTGCCGTTAGCATATATGGTCTGGAAGTTTGGGTGTGCAAGGGATGTTTTACAGCCAGCTCATCTCTTGATCAGGTATTCTGCTAATGCACACTGACAGATATTTTGTGAAGCAACATTCAGTCTATTTATTGACCCCCTGCCCTCAAATGCATACATACAGCAGAGCACTCCAGCTTATATTTAATGCTGAAACATTGGTAAGTACTGTATATCCTATGATCTATTGGACTAATGAAAAAGAAGGTTTATCACTGCAGTCCAGTGTAAATCTGCGGATAACCTTACTGTACAGCCAATTTATTCCTTTAACAGGTTTATTCCTTTATCAGGTGTTTGTAGAAGGTTTCACCATAAGTACAGCAGAGACATAATTTGCTGTGGGGCAGATTTATTTGTTTCACAGGGTTATTATTTTAACAGTCTGATAATCACTATGAGTATGTTTCACCATTTGGTATTTCTGTGTGTATATGCGAAAGTGTGTTTATTCATTCACTGAACAGGTTCATTTCCTTATCAGCTATTCATTTTAAAGAGTTTTATTACATATGCAGAGTGTGTAGGGTACTAGAATGCAGTAATTTTATTAAGAGATTTATTTAGTGTCAGATATTCATTTAGCTGGGGTTCACTGTAACACAATCATATGCTTTCACCTGGCCAATTTTCTTTGTATCTCGCTGTTTGCTGTAAACAAGACTTTCCCTGCACTGCAGCCTCCAATTCCTTTTTTTTTTTTTTTTTAAACTTTTTACAGGGAACTCCCACACTCTCTGACCCCTTTCATTTATTTTATTCATCATCTTTTATTTTTTTCTGCCTCATTGTCAGGGGAATCTTGTTTGCAAGCTCATATGAAGTGTTTTTTTAAAATGAATAGGCTTAAAGATTTTGCTAAGAGGAGGAGGTTTCAGAAATGTCTCTCGAACGCCACTTGGGAATGGCTCGAGTCCCAGCACACAGTCAGTGACTGGCTGGAGAAAAGCAGGAGGAGGAAGGTGATCCCAAAACAAGAGTCTGGTTTACTCAGAAACTGTTTGGCTTTGATGTTTTGCTATGATTTAATCATTTTTATGTTATGTGAATATTAATTCCAGAAAAGAGGAGGAAAGAAATTGTTCATAAACTGTGGGTGATGTCTGTCTTTAACTTGGCATAAAATGAGGCTCTAAAATAGGGAAAGAAACCCAGCTGCATCACTGAGTCTCATGCTAGGGCAAAATACAGTCTTATTCTAATCTTTCTGATGTCCAGGGTTGTTTCAGACTGACTTCACAGGGGGCAGGCTTGCTGTCTAGTCGGTGGTTTACCTTTCTCTCCCCACAGCTGGCCTTAGGAAAGAGCTGCATAAAAAAAGCTATGAGCCCTCTCTGCTCAGTGCTCCGAAATGGCTGGAGGTCACGGAGGAGGCAGAGGGCGACACTGCACATCCCAGGGACCCAGATGCAGATTTTCAGGCATGTAGAATCTTTACTTTGAATTACTTATGTGAGAGAGAGGTGCTCTGTAGCAATGTGTTTTTCTGGCCCAAAGCGTATAAGAACCAGTGAAAATGTCTGAGCTCAGTTAGTGCTGGGTCAGGTTCTTAACTGCAGGGGGGTACTTCTAGTAACTGGCCAGCATTATAAACTAAACTGGAGTCTTCTGCACAACAACGTAGCTGTCTTCTGAATCCTTATTTGTCTGATTTCTAGAAGAATGGATCATGATGCTCAGCTGGACTAAAATATGCAAAAGCATTTTTGCCAGCAGCAGAGTCAGTGAGATAATATTTAATGTTGTTTTCTGAGATCAGTGTAAGATCCTGTGTAATTAAAGAAGTCATATGGTTGCCTAGATCTAGAATCCTGAGTCTATATTTAATGTCTATTGGAGGTAGGAACTTCTGAGAACTTCTGAGCATCTACACAATCATATTGAGGTTAACAGTGATACTTGGGCCTTTTATTTATATATTTTCTTGATAGAAACCAGGAATTTTACCTAGAACTTATCAGCTGATACCTTTTGGATCTTGGATCAAAGTTACATCTATTTTTAAAAGTTTGGCTGTAATTGTCTTCTAAATATTTATGGTAATCTTAATATGCACACTGATTTTTAATTCCCCAGTACTTTTTAGGGTTTGTGTTGTCTCCTAACTTCTTTGCTGCTATTATTTTCCCATCTTACTAGCCATTTAGTCTGAGTGTTGCCTAAGCCAACTTTTCCTTGAATTTGCCTAGAATTAGCAAACTATTAAACATAGCAGTATTTCATTCTAATAGAGGAGCAATATAACTTCAACTGTGTTATCAATACAAGATCAAAACTATTGATGAAGACACAAAAGTAAATCAACATTTGTCTATAAACAGCATAGTCCATTTACCAGATGCAATTAATACAATTTAAACATTCAACCAGATCATCACTTAGCATTTGCTGCTTTTTTCATTACAATCAGATGTCCAGCAGTTGAGTGGGAATTGCAAAATAACCTGCTAAAATCCATTGGCAATGACAGTATTTATTTCCCAGATAGTTAGAGTAGGGAGTCAGTGTTAGAACTGATTAGAATAAAGAACTCCATTTTCACAGAAGTTTTGGAAAGTCTTTTCTATTTTGTGCTGGAAGAAATCACAGTTCTTCAAACATTTTTGTAAAACAGAACTATGTTAAAATATGTTAAAATCAGCACTGAAAAGAACTAAGTTTTTTTTTGTTTTGTTTCATCTCTGAGGTGTTCGGAGAATCCGTCCTGATCCATGAAACCTTTTTCTTGATAATATCCTTGAAATCAATATTTAATTGCAAAGCATTTTCACTCTGACAAAAATGCATTTTCAGAAGAAAGAATGTTTAATTGAAAATGTTCTTAACAGCTCTAGTCTGAATGAAACTACCCATCAGTTTACTCTTCACTGACTCATTAGTATGGTATTAAATTTATGACTACAGTTAAAAAATCAGCTATGGGTAATTGAACCCCTATTGTAAAGAACCGTGTTAAAATGTACTTAGTTATGCTCAAGGCTAATGTTATTTGTTAAATCTCCTAAGAGGGAATCAGCAGTTGAAGTTTTGTTTTCATAGTGTTAATGATTACTCTTGATGCTGCCATGCAACATCCTTGACTCACTGTGACTTTTCAGTGAGAGACTGTGTGACAAGTTTACTCCTTATTGGGTAAATAGCCTCATTAAGGAGGAGCAGGGAAGGTCAAAAATGGGACAAGGGGGCAGGTGTAACGTTGGGTGATGGACCCAGAGTGAAGGTTTTCCCAGGAGAGGTTTGCTGGCTGTAAAGTGATTGTGATTTTCTCGGGAGCGTGAAAGACCCAGCCCAAAGACAGCACAGATCCAGCTGCTGAGTTTAGTCTGGAACTCAAGCTGTAGAAATTTGTGATTTTTATTCTAGGTTGTGTCAGCCCAGGCAGAAGCCTTTGTAAACTTTCAAGTGTTTTCAGTATACGGAGTTAAAGGAAAAGCCCTGCATTATTGGGCATAATGTACCTCCTCTTACCTGATCCTGGGAATTAAATAGCCATGAGTTTATCCAAAGTCTGAAGGAAAGTTGCCTAGGCATCCCTGGTCCTGTGGGAACAAGCCAAAGGATTGCTTGGCTTCTGCTCTTCACCCAAGAACTGAAGCAAACCCCACTAACGTTGACTGTGAAGAAGTATTCCTTTTACCCCAGCAAAACCATCCTGATTTACGGCTAGCTGCTACATCTGCCCGTTCTCTAGGTTTAATGACACCAGAACAGAACTGCCTGCTGTGCATTGGCTCCATTTCAGGCAGAGGCCAGAAAATATTGAGGTTAATAGGGAAGAGGTCCAAACATCAGCAAACCTCAAAACTCAGTGCAAAAATCCCACTGTATAAAGTGCGAGGTCTTCACTCAGGTTCCATGTTTTACACTGCAAATATATGACATCGCAGCGGTCCATCGGATCCTTTATCCTTATTCAGAATACAAATACGTGTGTGTATGTGTGAATGTGTATTTGTTTGAGGGAGAAGACTGCTGGGAATTTTTTTTCTTCTGGTCCAAGTCCTACTACAGTCCAGATAAGAAAGACCTTTTTGGTAGCCTCAGCTGTTTTATTAACAGTGAAAGATTGCTCCAAACCGCACCTACTTCAAAATTGTTTTTGCAATACCAAGCAATGGTCCTTGCACAACTTCCCTTGACAGATTATTCCGGTGTATCTTCTCTGAGAATTTTGGGAAGAGATAAGCAATGAGATTAAGACCATGCTTGTTTTCAGACTATGATATTTGGGGTTTTTATTCATATAAGCATGAGTGGTAAATGTTTTTTTCAAGAGATGGCCTCTGCAACGTGGGGTTCTGGGTGCCTTCAGCTTTCTCGATACTCAGAATCAAGCCTTTGCACAAGTTTTGTAAAACTTCAGGAAAACTCTAGGGAAGTTTTCTTTCAATATCTACAGTGAAAACAACAGATCTGTAGATTTTTGTAAGGAAATGAGAGCATCTTGATTTCTGAAGTTATCAAAATGATTGATGCAATCAAAGAAGCTGAAAAGAGCCTTATGAAACAACTGATTTATTATTATTACATTTATACATATAACATATGCAATTGTATATAATAACGTTATATTAAATGCAATTATTTTATGCATATAGTCAGAGATCGGGCCCACTCAGGGAAATAGTCCGTCTGGCTGTGAGAGTCTGCTAGAATGATAATTTGTGCTTGCTACAAGCCTGAGAATGGCTCAGAGCAGAACCTTTTGTTGAATGAAAGGCTGCTTTGATATTAAGTCTGTTTCAACAGCTGAATCAAGCTAGAGCTTTGTAATTCCTTGTGATTTACAGTATCAGTTTAAAACTGAAATGTTATTTGATCAGATTTGAGGATGTTAACTTCCACCTTCTATAGCACTTTATCTGCATCTGACCATGTCCTGCTGAATAACAATTCACTAAAGAACCTGTATCAACCTGAAGTCATTTAAAAAGAAGAATTATGCAAATGATCTCTCTTTATTTGGCTGTGCAGTGAGAGATCTTTCGAAGAAAAGAATAAGATGTAATTTCAACACATTTAGAAGTGGTGCTTCCAGGAGAAAAGGAAATCTTTGAAGAAGCAATTTGTAGGCAGAGGTATTGTGCTAGAATGTGTAAACTGATGATTATTTACTAGTGAGCCTGTGAAGGAGAGAGACACATGCCACCTTTTATCAACGGGTGGCTGCTGCACAAGAAGCAGAAATCATGATGTTTTTTACAGTGTCTATTTTCACTTTCATTGCTTGCCAAAGCTGTAAGGCTGATCTCTCCATTTAAATTGCAAAACTAGAAGAAATCATTTAACATGGCAGTTTCCTGCTCTGCAGAAGCTTGCGTGTCTGGGATGGCATTGCTCTGTAATACAGATTATAGTTTTGAATGTCTCCCCAGATTATGAAGAATTGTCAACAAAGCTTGCTATTTGCACCCAATGGAAGGCTGGAAGGAGTGTTTAAGATATGTTCAGAGAGGCAAATTAGTGCTTTGCACTTCTTCATGTGAAGGAGCTTTGCTGAGATCCTTATCTTTGAGGAGAGGTTCCAGTACTGAACTGCAGTCACGTTCCCCTTTGCTCATCTTCCCCTGCCCCCTTGAGTCTTGTATATACCTTTGCCGCTCTCCTGTGGAAGAACAAAAGTAACACTGGGGGCTTTAATCCCCACAAGTGAAAGCAGACATTGAACCCATCTCTTGCCTTGTGGGCATGTTTCTCATAGCTCTGGTTGAGGCTGGAGGTTAGACACCCGTGCTCTTCTGCTCGGAAAACAGCGTTTGTAAACCTACATATATATAATAAGCTATAACCTTATTATAAAGTGGAACAAGAAGCCACTAAATGAAAACACCCTCTTGAAAATGTAGGGGTGAAATCACCTGTTCACAGGTCTTGCAAAGGCTCTTTCTCTGGATGCTGGATCTCAGGAGAGGACCGGTGGTTATCTCAGGTGCTACGTTTAAGAATGAAATGGCCATGTGGACACAGTGGCTGTAGAAAGAAAACTTGTAAACATCAGTAAGTTGCCAATGGCCAAGGACAGGCCCTTCCTGCTGGCTGCATCTGGTTTATGGCACCAAAAAATGGTGCTCTTGCATTCGCAGCTATGGCAACCTGTGCTGCTTTTGGCTGGGACAGAATTAATTTTCTTCCCAGTAGCTGGTATGGGGCTGTGTTTTGGATTTGTGCTGGAAACAGTGTTGATAACACAGGGATGTTTTCGTTACTGCTGAGCAGTGCTGACACAGAGTCAAGGCCTTTTCTGCTTCTCATACCACCCCACCAGCGAGCAGGCTGGGGGTGCACAAGAAGTTGGGAGGGGACACAGCCGGGACAGCTGACCCCAACTGACCCAAGGGATATCCCACACCATATGACGTCATGCTCAGCATATAAAGCTGGGGGAAAAAGAAGGAAGGGGGGGACGTTTGGAGTGATGGCGTTTGTCTTCCCAAGTAACCATTATGCGTGATGGAGCCCTGCTTTCCTGGAGATGGCTGAACACCTGCCTGCCCATGGGAAGGAGTGAATGAATTCCTTGTTCTGCTTTGCTTGTGCGTGGGACTTTTGCTTTACCTGTTAAACTGTCTTTATCTCAACCCATGAGTTTTCTCACTTTTACTCTTCCGATTGTCTCCCCCATCCCACTGAGGGGGAGTGAGCGAGTGGCTGTGTAGTGCTTAGTTGCCGGCTGGGGTTAAACCACAACACATCCCTAGGATGGGCAAGCCTGAAGGGCAGTTAAGTGGTACAGAAGAGCTCCCCATAGAGAGAAAAAGTTAATGCTGAAAATTTTTTAAGATATTTAGGGCAGGGAATGAAATCTCCCCCTTATTCCTTGTGCCACTTGCCAGCTCAGCGTGTAATTGCATGCTCAGAGCTCAAGCATTTGTGTGCATCAGCTGGGCGGTTGAAGCAATCCTCATTTTGGACCTGTAACACCAAAACATCTGTCCAGGCAGTGTTAATGCACAAGATCCCTGATGTCCCTTACAACAGACAGTACAAATACAATGAGAAGCCTTTGAAACCTGTTCTATTCCTATCCTGGGAGGAGAAGAATGTGTTGCAAGATGCAATAAATCAACATACTTCAACACTTCTTGATATATTTGTTCTTTAAGGGCTTATTAAGCTTTTTCTGGATTTGCCCTGAAAATCTAAGTAAAACAGAAGATCCAAATTATCACCAGTGCGAGAGACCCTTTCTGCTGTTTTATCTATGAGAAAAATGTTTTCTTCATGCCAGTCCTCTGATGTACGCATTGCTGTAGATACGCCACTGTTTAAAGAATGGTCTGTTTACTGTTTGGATAGCTTCAAAGAGAGAGTTTTTCCCCCCCTGGAACAAAGCTCTTCCTTAGCAAGATAAGTACAAAGTGTTTAATAGTGCCTCTCTCTTTCACTCTCAAGATTTCTCTTTCTCTTTTTTCCTTTATCTCTGCCCACTCAAATGTATTTTAAAGGGGACCTGATACGCTGGTGTCATACGTTCACACCAGCTTAACAAATGATGCTGCTGCCATGTAATTAATGCAAAGACACTGATACCATTAGGTCAGATGGACCGAGCACTATCTGAGTTACTGCAAATGTCCCCAGCACAAACTGTCTCTCCCTGAAGGCAGAGAAGGGATATGAACCATCTCCGTGCTTTTTTTCACTGGGACCTGACTTCATGGGCTGTACAATATGAAGAAGCCAAAGGAGGAGAAAGGATTGAGGGTTTTCTGCTGGGCTGAGTGTGCTAGACTGGGAGGAGCGTGTGTACGCTGGCCCCAAAGTACCTGGCACTGGCTTGAACATGAGTGCTCCACAGGACACAGACGTAATGTTGTTGAGCTGCTACTTCAAGATATGTTATTAATACAACATACCTGAAATGGTACTTACTGCAGATTGCCACCCCTCTCTCTACAATGCTGCCTCATAAAAGCAAAGGATGTGTTTCATGGTACAGCCTGGAAAAAGATGGGGGCACGCGATTGCTTCTCACTTCAGCAGATTGTGAGTCTTGTCCTGGCGCATGTGGTCTCAGCTCTGCACCTGTGATGCTTGCACGGGTACCTTGCTTGCTTTTCCTTTCCCTGTTCTTCACACATCTCCTTCCCCCTCTGTACCTGTCTGTGCTAGGCTCTGTGCTTTACAGGAAAGGGACGTGGTCTTTGGTCTCACATCTTCAAACTTGCAGCATCATAAAAGCAGATTTTTTGCTTTTCTTTATTTTGATTTCAGCTGAATCAGTCACCCTTATCTCTCGTGAGGAGACTGAGTCTTACTGGCTTTCTGGACTGACTCTGGAGCCTTTCTTGTGAACTAATGTTGCATTTGCCATCTTCCCCTCCCTTGACACCAATTTTGATTTAAATGATAGACTTTGTGCCACTTGAGGTCACCCTGCAACTTCATATTGGAATTGCCTCTTGGGTAAATTCAATGCAGTCCTAGAACCATGTAACTTTTCAGTTTATTTATTTACCAAAACCTATAGCCCCTTGTGTTGTGGACACCAGTGCAAAGAATTAATTTAATTCCACTCCTCTGGACTTATCTTCTGTGAATGCTTCTTTTCCATCTCACTCCTATACTGGCCCCACCATCTCCCTGGCACGTTTCCTCCCTTTAACATGAAACAAGTTTTTGCTACTAATGTTAGTGCCTTTAAGAAGGTGCTTTTCAAAACCATTTTTCACTTGTCTAAATACAGTTTTACTTTATCTTGCCAATTTTCACTGTTTCCCATATTAGAAGATTATTTTCATTTTTAAAGAACATCTTGTTATTTTTAATGCTTTCTCTTCCTCTGCTCTTTAACCATCCTAGCTTATTTTTGGTACCTTTAAAGTCTTTCTGGTTGGCTTGCACATTTACGTGAGTCTCCAGAGCTGTCTTTAAATATTTGGTATGTGTCAGGATTTTGCCTTCAGGTATTACAGTAAAAAGTTCCCTGGACATTGGTCAGATCATATATTCTATGGCAGACTTTTTGCTTTTGCTGTCTGGCTGACATAGGCTAACCAAATCAATCTTAACATGACCAGATCATTCCAGGAAAACTGTGTCTACATAGGAAGTGCAGTAAAGTTAAGATTTTCTTGCAGTGAGCTAATCTTTAGTAATACTTGTGTACATCTGGAGCCGTATTTGGCTCATCGGGAGGGGATGAACCCTCTATATGGCTTTACTGGACTTGGGCAAGTGACTACACGAACACGTGTCAATGTGACCCTTTCTTCAGCTAGTTGTGACCCAAGATTGAGGCTCCCGTTCACAAAGTGTGCTAAAATCCAGCAGTAATTTAATACTGTCCTTTCTGAGCTTTGCAATGAGCAAAGAGAATGGGTTGTGTGGAGTGACTTCCACTTTTCCAAGTTCATTGGCATTGAGAGATAACTTTGAATCGGACCATGTCTGCAAACACCTGGAAGAACTTAGGCAAATTCTTGTGAACATGTGTGTTCCCTAAGGTGGACATTATAATATGGCATCAGCTGATCTGGGTCTGTATTACACATTTTATTCACTATCAGTTTTAGATACACAAAAAATCACTAGCCTAAAAAAAATGACATTTTGCCATTATTATTTCAATAAAGGCAAGAAAAGAAATGGAAAAGTTCTGCCTAATGAGTTAATATCAAAATGTCACCAACCTGAGATGATTTCATGTGTGTATAATGTCAAGGTATTTAAATGTAAATGTATGTTATATCTCCAGATATTTATAAATTGAGGCATTTTAATAAAATTGCAGAATACAGATTTTGTAGAATTTCAGAAGTTAAAATGTTCAGTATTTTCCCCCCAAATTTTGCTAATGATCGAAAGGGATGTTATATGCTTTTCCTTTAATGCAACTTTCATTTCTGTTCTTAAGCACTCTACCTGCAGTGACTGTTTCATTTAAAGTCTTAACCTTCATATGAAGCCTAATATTGTCCCTGGTATCTTTTGGTCAGTTTTTAATGCTTTGCGTTTTTTTTCTATGGGCTGCAATTTCATTTTTATGTTGTTCTTTTTACAAGGCTTTACAGTGATTAATTTTTCCCCTTTTTTTTCTGGGGGCAAAATTCTTCTCTTTGATCAGCACTGCAGATCTATTAACAGCAGTGCCGAGCTCGATTGCATGTTTCACACTCCATGTGGACACTTGCCATTGGCTTTGCTCTTGAAACAAGTGTAGGAGATGCTCAGGGCTGCACTCTCAGCTTAGTGGCAAACAGCTGAACTCATCAGCTGTTAATAACACAATGACATGTCTTTGTACAGGATTGAGCCACAGACCACACCTAAGTGTACCCATCAGTGAGTGCATAGTCTGGAGTGGAGAAGGGATTCCTGTCCTGGTTCTTCTTTCCTTTCCATCCTCCTCAGGTTCATTTGGATTTTTGGTTTGTCTTTCTTTTTCCATTTATTTTGATGTCTACTTGCGTCTCCTCCTTCTGCTTAGCAGTGATACCGTGTCAGTAAAGTACCCTTCAGCTGAAAGTGAGGAATTTGCCTTTCTCTTCTGTATGTCATCATCAGTTGTTGATTGCATTGGGAAGTGCAATACAAAATGTGATCATTATAAAGGATTCAGTAGTCCTTTTGCTTGTGGACTGTAGTTTCAAAACTGATTCAGCTGTGAAGTGACTGTGAACAATTGTCATGATACTGAATTTCAGATTTAAGGGTAGCAACTCAGGCCTTGAAAACACGAGGAAGCTTTTGCATAAATTTCCACCCTCACTGCCATTGCTTCATTTGCACCTAGCTAAAAGAGAATCCAGAGAAATTGCTGTATTTATTATGGAAATTTTACCTCCAGGCTTAATTAGAATACATTAAAAGATGTCATAAGCAAATGAAACAATGTGACAGCATCTTTCCTAGGCATTGGGGTGATTTCAGAAAGTGTTGGAAGTAATTCTCTGGAGTGGTGTAAATTTGGTTGATCTACTCCACATGAGTTTAGTCTGGTTTGCAGTTTGGGCTAAAGTCTGCTGGTTTCTTGCTCCCATCTTCTGAGGATCTCTTATTATTCCTGGCTGGAATGTCTACAAAATGTCTGCATATATATAGTACTAACAAGATAACATCATTATACTTTTTTTTTTTTTTTAATATACTAGATGTTTTTAGGTGACTAACATTTGTTTTATCTTACAGATATGAAATTGCACATCTATAACTTGCTATTGTACTGAATAGATTAGATATCAAATAGGGATTGTAAATGAAGTAGATTTTGATTATAACTGTATAAATGGAGTATCAAGAAAGAGAACTAGAGAAATATTTCTCAAAAAGAAAGAAGACTGTGTATAGCTTATAAACACATGATTTTTTTTCTTTGTAGTTTAAATAACTAATCTAAACGTGACTTAAATGTAATAATTTTCCATTAAACCAACCGAATGTGAAGCCACCAGAATGAATTGTCAATGTTACTCAAATTCAAGGTGTTTCCTTAAGTCTTGCTGGCACTGCGATACTTATTTCTGTGAACCTTTAGTGTGCTTCTGGATGCTGCCACTTGGCCAGGGTATGAACTGCAGAATTGGAAGAATTAAAAGTGACGAGATGCACAATGAGATGTTACAGTTAAGTTCTCTAATGGGACCTATAATGGGCTCACATTATTTGTCTTAGCACTAGTTGGGAGCCTTTGATCAAAGTACTTATGAATTATATTCAGCAGGTTTTGTTCACTCCTGAAATGACACATGAAGAATAGAATGCTTGTGGATGAAGGATCACATAGAGATCTGATAAAGACTGATCCCTATCTAATTTTCCCACCTTTCTCGACCAGTTCTTATCAAGCTTTATTGGGGCAGGGTTCACTTCTTAGAAAAGGTAGATGGTTATGCCATGACATTCAGCTTTTCCTTTGGGTGCATATGTGTGCATGTACATATTTAAACTTAGTTTAATAGGGGTAAATATTTTTTACTGCATAATGAAATAAATATTTGTGGAAACCTTACAAGGTTTGATAACAGTATTCTGTTTAAACATCTGTATTTAATACCGAATAAAAGAGAAACAAGGTGAGGATGACTCTTAGTCTTGTCAAGTAGGAATGCAAATGAGGTGTAGATCAGAAATACCATCATGCTGTATTTTTTTCTATTGAAAACTGCTCAGTAGTCTGATTATTTTAATTTAATAGATTAAAACAATTTAATTTATTTTGGGTTCAGAATTTCTGCTAATTCTTATCTGCATTATTGCTGATACTGAGCCAAAGTTCTCTCAGCTTTCATTTACTCCAAGTTTAAACTGAGAAACATGCAAAGCATTTTACGTAGCTCCTGGAAAGTTATAAGCTAAAAAAGTGCCTTTAATGTGAGAGAGGTATTTTGAACATGGGGTGTGTGTGTACGTGCACTTGTGTGACTGCACAAGGGCAGGGAGACTTGCAGGGCAGGAGCCTGTCCCTGTATGCTGCAAAGAAAAGAGCAGAGGGAACAAGGGTTCTGGGTGCACTTGGCAACTTCCAGACTGAGAATTATCTTATTTTTTTATTACTCCATCTTTGTTTCATGGAAAACTGCAGGAGTGGTAGCAGGCTTGCTCTCAATGACCTCAGGAACGAGGGCAAAATCTCTGTGCATGTAGAATTGCCATATGTCTCCCATTTCTAGTTTCAGACTAGAAATGAATGCCCATTCTTTCTGACCAAGTAAATCACAATGCCTCTTCATGTCTGCATGGTGCCACTCATCCTTCACCACATGTGAGGACCTACTTGCCTGTGCAGATAAGGATTAGGAGACCTGGTGTTTCCTGGTTGCATTGGCTTGTCTCATGTGCAGGATAAGTACAACTGTACTGGGGAATTCCTATCCTTTCCTAAATTACCATCAGAATATTTCATGCTGTTGTCTTCCTAGTCACCCTTTCTCCTGGAAGCAACCTGTGATCAGGCAGGAATGGGTTGTGCACTCTTAGCTACAGTGGTAGCCAGAAGCAGGTTGTAGCAAACAGAGCAAAGCATTCAGCTTGTGGACCACTTGCCAGCTACCCTTGAGAATGAGAGGAGCTAGGCATGATCTGTGCACTGGATGAATTGTCCCCACGCGCCATCTGCTGAACATGTCTGCAGAGCATCAGACTTCATTCTCCTTTCTGTGTCTCACAGAAGCCATGGTGAGCACCAGACTACGTATTAAAGGGTGCACATTGTCATGTCCTGCAGACTTGGCCCAGCGAAGGTTTCAAACCTTGGATTAGTCAAACCAAAACCGCAAACTGGCATGACATGACAGAGCCCCTTGTTTCTTGTGTGTGTTTCAGGCCACTTGGAAGTCTGGACAAGAAGGCAGTAGAAGGTTGTAGGGTATTTTGGATGCAGGGAGCCGAGGAAGTAAAGGGTTGCTAAATAAAACAGATAACTATTGTCACTGAAACTATTTCTTTTCCCTCAACGCCTTTCTTTAAACAGATGAAGCCTCTTCATTTAGGGTCTAGGACAGCTTGATTCATTGAGCCTTTTTGCTGGTGTACATTCCTGCATTCACTTGGGTGTGATGCATTTGGATTACAATGCTTAGAAGAAGTTTGTTTGCTCTGGCGTGCAACTATATTTTATATTATTATTTACAGATGATAATTTCTGATATATCACAGCAGATTGCCATGCAAAGTGCCAGCACCCCCTGCATTCTGCTGCTCGGTTGCTGAAGAAAGGATGCAATAAGCTTATCTTACACAAACTACAAACAGGTGCTTGCAAGCCAAGGCTTTTGCTTTTACATGGGTTAATATTTCTGTTGTTATGCTAATCATTCCTATTCATCCCTTACTAAGTCTAAGTAAGCAGGGATAATTGGACACAATTTAGAGAATTACAATACAACAAAGAAAATATCCTTTAGGTTAAAAAGGTTAGGACATTAGTATCAATGCTTTTATTTGAGTAATAAAATACAACATGTGCAGTTATTTTGTAATAACAGCAAGCTCAGGGAATATGGTGAGTTATTAGGCCTTTTTTGCATGCTTTCTCACCTTACCGGTTCAGGTAATAATGAAACAGGGATGGAATTTCCGCACTTTATACCAATTGCAGCAGAGATTTTAAAACAATAATAGCAATGGTGGCATAGGCTCACTAGCTTTATACTTACTGTTTTCCACACAGTAAACCATACACACATGCACATGACCACGCGCATATATATGTGTGCGTGCATGTATATATATGTATGTACATATATATGTATGTAGCTATAAAAGAAGGCCTGCATTCATTCATCTCTGATTTGTATTAAAGGTGATGTACTAATGAATGCTTCCATTAATCAGTAAAAGCAAAATTCTGGTACCTTTACTAGATCAGTATCTTTGTCAAAACGTATAAGAGCATTCATAGAATAAAATGCTCTCAGACATAACAGTCTAAAAGTCCCAAGAAGTTGATTCTGTCACGTGCTAAACATGCTGGCTCCAATCCAGTAACGCATTTGAGCCCGTGCTGGACCTCAAGGCTCTCAGGACCACTTGTGTCCTCACAGGTCGGTGCTTTGATGAAGTGGGAACAGGAGGGTCAGCACGTTGCAGAGCTGAGCCTTCACTGAAATAGGGCCGAATAGGGAATAGGACACACTAAATAGGAGTGAATGCAGAAGTGCACTTGTGAGTAAGATACTGAGGTAGGACGGCAGGTTTTAGGTATGAATACATATAATTGCAGTGCATCTAGGTAATGGGGTGCGTTGTGTCTCCGGTGAGTTAGTTCACTGCCTGTCAAGCCTAGTGTCACCATACCTTCGCTACTACTGTTGCACAGTCTAGCTGCATTAGTGGTTTATTATTGCTAGTATGTAGGAGTTGCATCTTCTGACTACAGTCTAAACACATGCCCTAGGTTTGGCTTCCAGCTGTATTTGGGATGGCCTGTGGGCTGAGCTGGCTACTCTTTGCGATGCTTCAGTTCTCCTGCAATAATGGGGGCACCAACAAAGGCAGAGGGGGACCGTGTTGCTTAGGAAGTGCTTGGATGCTGTAGTGATTAATGTCAAGGAAATATTGTACTTGAAGTGTTAGACTCTTAAGTACATATGTCTGATAATGTGCTAAAATGTGGCACAATGTATTTAATTCTTCTTAGTTTTTAATTTCATAAAAACATGAAAATCTCAGTGACAGAGATAAGTTTGCTTTTAAAAGGTAGTAACAGAAGAGTCCCAAGTAACAAAAGAGCCCCAGAGTTATTCTTTTTGCTTAGAGCGTGTAATTCAACAAGGATTAATGGGAGCTTGCCCACACTTGCTTTTCCGGTATTGAATGTGATGGAGTTTTGACATTTTTAATGTTTTAATTTATAGGCAGGGTACATTCAATAATATTTTCCCCCTTCCTTACAGAAAACAATTTCTCAGTGAATACCTAAGCTAATTTCAGGTTGATCCCCCAAATATCGTTCCCCCTTGGAGGAACTGTATTCTGCCAGATTCCGCTTTAGGCCAGGCTCACTGCTGGTATTATAGTTTCAAAGATGAAACATGATGTCCTTGATTTGAGATAGATGACATAGGGATTGCCCAACTGTTGTGCTCTAGAAAGAATGAAATTTGCTACCATCAGGTACCAAAGACATATTTATGAAAAACAAAGGAAGCAGGAGTAGGGTTTTAAAACTAGTTTTATTTTTTTTAAACTAAATACAAAATTTCATTGCCATTTTTAAATTATTCAACCATATTTAAAGTATTTGGGGCATTCTATTTTTACAGGTTTTCTGGAGAAAGTAATTTTGCATTTAAAAAGCCTTAATTTTAACACACAAACAATGAGAAGTAATTGATTGCTGCCTGTTTTTTGTAAAAGACCAAGGTACTCTCTTGCTTAACTATACATTTTACTGTTTATAAACTATTGAAGGAAAACTCACCAGAATGCAAAAGAATTTTTTAGATGCAGGTGTTTAAAAAGTATGCAGAAAATTAACCTTTACAGTCGTTAGTTTTGCTAAGAAATACTAACAGTGACCTAGTAATTCCAATCTAGATGACAAATGAGCCCAGATGATCTGTGTATACCATATCAGAAACTGCATCAACTAATTCCACTTTGCAAAACTCCCAGCACCATTTCTCGGGGCAGGACTTTGCCTGATGACTGCTAAAGGGAGAGCTGATTCTCCGTCACCAGCCCTGGCTGCGTGTAGCACATCCCTCTTTCCTTTATCATCTAACTCTGTTCTTCTGTCTTCCCTTTTAGAGAGGGTTTCTGATTCAGGGACAGCAAGTCACTTGGTTTAGGGCTTAAACATGAAGACTTTTATATAGCAGAGGTTACTGAAGCATTTATCTTTTAAGAAATAGCATGCATATACAGAATTGCAGTGTATGTGTTTTGCAAACAGCTCTGAAAAATAAATAGGTCACTCCTGGGGCTTAATAATGTCTTTTTCTTGTCTGTCTCACTTATATGAGTTATTCTGCTGTACCATCATATATTTCTTGTTTTGAAGTTTGGGGAGATATATTTTTTGTTCCACTGTATTACATCAAGCATATTTTTTTAAGAGAATTGATTAAATTGAACAAGAACTACAAGATATTTGAAAATACAGCGTTCTTAAAATCTGGGACGTTCTTTGAAGGCTTACAGGATATAAAAATATCAGGAAACAAATTCTGCTAGATGACAAAAGATGATCTTATTCTCTATCAAGGACAATGATAGAACAGCTATCTTGGACAGATTTGATATACTTTGAAGAGCAAAGACTGTTATCAGTAAGAATTCAAGATAAAGTTTACTGTAGAAAAGCCCTACTGAAAAACTTAGCAAACGTCAGCACTTCCTATGCCAGAATATATAAAATGAAGTGGTAAAGCAGGCAGCAGAAGGCTAACATTAAAGGACGGTGAAGTGAAACAGCTCCTGTTCACATCCTAAAAGTAAGAGCATTCATAGCGTTTATTGGAGAAAAAGTAGATCTCTTTTCCATACAGATGAGATAAAAAGGAAAGCTACATTTCATAAATCCCTTGGCCTAATGTCTACAAAGTTTAGCCAAGGGACCAAGTCAATCTTTTAAAAAATACTAGATTTTCTTTAAACCACCACCACCAAAAAAATCAGGCATCCTTTTGATCAAAATTCTCCACAGTAGATTACCTCCGAGTGATAAATGAACTACCGGCGAAGATGAATGAATGGCGTGAACCCCTGTATATACTATTCACTAACTGCAGGAAAGATCTTAATTCAGCTGAAAGGAGCTCTGTCTTGGAGCCCTGTCGAACTAAAGAGGCAGAGCATGGATGATTACATTCAGCATCTGAGAAACTTCACTGTAACTGAATCAACTGTGTTATATTTAACTGCGGAAAAGATCAAAAGAGAAAGCGAGAGGTACAAGGTAAAGAGACCTCTTTTGCACCCTTGATGGCTAGACCAGAGGGGAAATGGACTGTACATTAACGGAGAGGATGAGGAGGTGGGGATTATTTAGAGAAATTATGGGGAATAGACAGTGGAGGTGAATTGGCAGAGAAGTGAGTGTTGAAGTTGGCACAATCAGAAAACTAATCAAATAAAGAACTCTAGAGGCTGACCACAAGCAACATGTGTCAGGACTGAAAACTGCTTTGAATACAGACCTGACTGAACAGACACCCTCAACCAGAGCAGGAGAATACTTTGTTATAAGTACGGAATTGTAGCTCTACCGACTTATTATGAAAACAATTTTCACGCCGTAGCACACGCTGTACTCCCATTGAACTGAATAGTCATTTTACTCAAGAATTTTGCCAGGGTATCGGTATCAGGTATCAGAGTATCAGGCACAGAATTATCTTCCTTATAAAGCAATTGGCACATGCATGGTGGAAATCTGAGAATTGGAGCCAAAACTGTTAACCTTGAGCTCAGTTTTCAGGCGGGAGGGCTTCCTTTGGCCAGGACCCTCTGCGATGCCTTCGTTCCTCCCTGCTGTCCCCGCTCCTCTTCTCCCCAGCAGCCAGAGGGAGGCTCAGGTGTGCAGACCTCCTCCCAACCTTGGGAGAAGTCATGGTCTGGGCAGGTTGATCATGGCAATTTATCATGGAAAGTGAAGAGGAGAAGGTAAAGAAGGTGTTTGTCCGTAGAGCTGCTCTTGCAGCTTCCTTTTCCCGTGGGTGCAAGTGCAGCATGGGTGCTGCAGAGAATTGAGGTGTGTGTGCGCACTGTTTTTTTATAATCATGTAGTATATTTCTAGTGATAAAGGGTAAACATTTAGCAGTTACCAGCTAGCCCAGTTATGCTACAACTAGTAGATAATATCTGTGTCTCCTGAATTTCCTTTCTGCTATTAGAATATGTTCTTTCAAATAGCAAACTGCCTATCACTTACTAATCTGGCCATTGTGTAACTAATACAATAAATATGTCTCCTGTAAAGTGCAGTGAAGTAATGAGCAATTTAATGAGTTAAGCAAAGAAAGATAGAAAGTGAAAATAAGAAACCATGGAAACTAGCTCACTAATCCTAGCAGAGTGCCAGCAGACTAATGAAGACAGACGGAGAGTGAAAATGAGAATAAAAAGGAGAAACAGCTCACTGAAGGCAGAGATACAAGATATCTGTGTCTTTAAAAGATTTCTGTGTTTGCTCTTCGCACTAAGCCAACATTTCCCTTTTCCACAATTGCCAGAGAATGGTTTTCTGTCAAGGAGAGCGAATCAAAAACACTCTCTGCAACCAGATCCTTTTACTGGCCTTTGATTTCCTGGTCTCCTATCCCAAATTGCGCAGTTCATTGGAAATTCCAAGTAGATGGTACTATTTGGAGATGTTAATTAGCTGACCCCTCTTTCCTTCCTCCCTTTCTTCCCCCAGATTAAGTAGTGATGAGTCAGCATCAAAACTCCATGTCCTGTATGCTCTCAGCTGTGATGGAAAAAACGATGCTGCCTTTCCTGACTTGGTTAAAAAATCAGGTTCAGGGGAGGCTGGTTCTTGCCTGGGGTCCACTACAACCCCGGAGGTACCGCTGAACAAATTGGGGTCTAAATCTGACCTAAGATCTCTTGCGTAACTAGTGGAGAGATATAGGAGCTCCCAAAAAGCCTTTATTAGGATTAAATGAATTGTTCTTTAGAGTGCCTTTCTCTCTAAAAAGAGGTGAATGGTGTAGACTTGGTGCCTAAAAGCTAGGACAGGTGAGTCTTGAGTCCAAATCTCAGGAATAAACATGGAGGGAGGGTGGAGGAATCCTCAGTTGTTAAATTCAGTCCCAGAAGATCAGATTGGTTTTGGGATGCAGCCTGGATGTATCCTTCCCCTTGGGCACTGCTGTGGAACATGGACAACCTGCACTGTCCTCATCTGGTGGCACCCTTGCAGGTGGTAACAGAGCACCGTCACAGCCTGCTGCAGGGTCAGGCTTTGAGTCATTGGGTGGCTTCTGTAGAAATTACTCTGAGATTACTCTGGTGGTTAAAACAGGGCTGGAGCAAAGGGTTTTGTGAAGTAAAAATGCTTCTTGCTATTCAGAGGCAAGTTGGGATGTATTTTCCACTGGGTGATGGGCAAGTCCATGAGGGAATAGGTTTTAATCTCATCTCAATAAGCATAACTTCTAAGACTGAGGACTAGGGAAAATTGTAGGTTTGACATGCTTTCTTGTTAGTGATGTATTAGAAGGGTGTTTTTCACCATTTTGTGGTTGTGTTTTAAATTTTTGTGTGCAGATTTTACACGTCTGCTCTTGCCCTGGTTTTACAGTAGTGAAATATAGGAAGACAATCAAAGCCCCTGCATTCCTTGTCATGCTTGACTATATGTAATCATGTATTTGAAAAGCCTTTAATGTAAGTTTTAGCTATTTAAGGATCTGACCAAGAATCTTGGATTCATCCTGTAATTCCTGCTCTAAGGAGAAAATTACAATGGGCACTGATGATGTATCAGAGCTCTGGTAATGGTATATTCACTACTGCATTCCAGCTGCTTTCTTCCACTTGGGAAGAGCAATGTATCCAAAAGCGAAATTTAAGATAGTGTTGTACAGCAATATAAACCAGTTGTGAAACACTGTTGAATCAGGAAATTGCCTTCTAGTCCATTTTTTTCTGCTGTACATAGAGATAGAGAAAATTTCTGGACAAATTATGTAAGGGAAAAAATTCTTTGCTTGAAAATATGAAATTTGGCAAATGTATTCCTGATTTTTTTTCTTAAAAAAACCCTTGACAATTAAAATTTCCTGGATTTTTCTTTTTGTCCTTTCCCGCTCTGTTACTGGCA
The DNA here is from genome assembly GCF_965638725.1 of Aptenodytes patagonicus. Taxonomy (NCBI): domain Eukaryota; kingdom Metazoa; phylum Chordata; class Aves; order Sphenisciformes; family Spheniscidae; genus Aptenodytes; species Aptenodytes patagonicus. The sequence continues at coordinate 7,794,493 of NC_134952.1, forward strand.
AAGTAGGAATAAAAGTAGATGAATGGGAAATTAATAATTGCATTATTTTAATCAAGCCAATCAAGTTTACTCAATCTTTGTATGGAACAAAACTGATTTTTAAATATTAAGAAATTGTCATTAAAAACGTGTCCTACTTCTGAATTGATTTTAACTAAGAGTATGGAGTGGTTGCTGTTGAAAACAGCTGCATTAACTCTGTTTTGCTGCTCATGTTGTCTGACTTAACGGTCAGCATTACTGTATATCCAAAATCACAACATTCACCATCTGCCTGATGCTACTACCTAATGCTGCTTCAGGGAAAAGAGCACTTTTCTCAAAAGGTATTTAAAACCCCAAACTGAGACATAGTGTATCCTTCATTCTTCTAGGCTAAAAGTCTTGGGTTTTTTCTGGTACAAAACATAAAATACACAGAAGAGACAACCTCTGTAGGTGCTGAAGTAAACTTGAAGCTAAGTGCAGACCCCCGTAGTCGTGGTCTCCACTGGGTTCACCGTGACCAGATCCTAATCCAACATGTGCTGTGCACCCAAATTTAGCCGGTGCTGGAATCGGACTGTCCTCATCTCCCTTCTTTTAGGGACGGTAACTCCACAACTCCAGTGTTTCACAACATAGCTTTTGCCTTTAGTAATACCTTGGAGCAAACAGGACACATGCCTGTTTTCAAGATGTTAGGGCACATCTTGAGAACGTGTCAGGGAAATGAGGCTGTTTATGAGAGATCTGTTATAGCCAGTTCAATAGTATGTAATTTAAGACTATGTTTTAGACTAAGGGTGGGAACTCTCATGTAGTGGGTTAATACATACATGACCTTTAGCACATCCTGACCTTCCTCAGCCTGAGATAATGTTCCATAACAAATTTATTGTGTCGGGGAGATGATTTGTCAGCCAGCAGAAGTAACTGGTAAGAACAAAAGGGAGTAGGGACTGAGAGGAGTCTGCCAGTTGGGAATGCTCTTTTATTTATTCTCTGCATCTAGATTGTAATTCAGACATGTGCAATGTCTGAATCCCCACCTATCCTGTGACTGAGCGCTAATGGATACTTCTTGCTTTACTTATCTTCTGCCTGGTCTTGTAGTTTGTCAATGGTTGTCCCTTTACACTATAAGCTGGTGAGAGCACAGACCCTTGCCTGCTCGGCTCTGACCGGCTGCTGCCCAACAGCAGCTATATTTACAATGCTATGTAAGTTAATAACTAATAATTAATCCATAAAACAAATTCTCCCTGGTCAGAAGCTTGGCAAGCAATATGCAGCTTCGAGAATTTTTGCACAAGAAATTCTTCATAAACGAAGATGTATATCCATTCTGATCATAAACGCTTTGGAAAGCAGAGTGAGAGTATTTGAGGTTTTAAGTCACTTCATTGCACTATATTTATTTTCTCTGTGTTAAGACATCTAACAAGGAAAAGCTTTTTACAACCAATACCTTGTATGTTTTTAAACAGAACTGGGGCTATTATCGGAGCAGGGAATATGCCTAAAGAAAGAATTTCTAGTGAATGTTTACTTGACTAAAAGTGGCATTGTCAATGGTTATATTTCCTTTTTTCAATTGCTTTGAGAAAGTTTATAGACCTCACCTTTTATGTATTATCTAAACATATTAGAAATTTTATGGAAAATGACCTTTGAAGAAGTGGATTCAGTTGCTTTAAGACTTGCAGCCATCCATGGAAGCACAAACTATGAAACACAAGCATGCTGATGTGACCTTGTGTGTTCAATGAAACTATCACACCGATCTGCACTGGACTTTTGAATATGAAAATTTGCAACTAATTAGCCACAGATAATCTGCAGTACTAATATAGCAGATAGAATTATCAGCAAGAAATGTGGTAGAGCAAGTAATGGTGAGGTTTTGGGATGCTGTGTTGTTTTCTTTTCCTTTCTTTTTCCCTTACCACATTTTCTCTTCTCTTGGCAAAATGGAAAAAAAACATGTAAAAGAGAAAGAGAAGCCAATGAAATAACATTTACTGATACAATATCTATTGGTTTTGGAAGTTGAATCAGAAAATTTTTGCTTAGCATTTTTACATATGATCATTGAGATTTTATTTTTTGAAAAGGACTTAAAAATACTCAGTTATAAATATTTCACCATCTATTAGCATAACAATTTTTTCTTTTTTTTCCTCATGGGATCTAGACCCTCATGGTTATATCAGCTGCTACGAACACCTCACTTTTACACAGACATTTGCATCACATTTAAAACATTGTATATATGACACAGAATGAATTGCCTGTCTTAATTCTCTTGCAAAGGATAATGGTATTAATTGAAGGATCAAGTTCACCTATACTTTTATGAAATTAAGTCTGAAATTATATGTCTGTAAATATAATGCTGCTCTTACTGAGTAATACTGCTGCTGAGCACATTAATAAATTATTGCTGTCTCCTATGATTACAATAAAATATTTTAAAATGAAATCCAGAGATGCAATCAAATTAATGGACTCAAGGAGAAATATAAAGCTATAGGATGTAACAGTGTAAAAGGCTGTCTCATGGTTGTGTGGGCCTTTTGAGTATCACATGGATTTTCATTATCAAGAGGTCTGAATTCTTTGAGATCCCACATTGACATTAAAGGCAGGATACCATGAAAGTAATGCTTAATATTAAGATACATATATACTCCAGAGCTAAGAGAAGATTCTCATTCTTGGACAAGCATTCCAAGCTCAGAGAGCTCTCCCCTATTTTTCAGCGCATTCTTCTCTCCTAGTCCCATTTTATGAAGTTCACCCACCGATTCGCTCTTTCCAGAGTCCTCAGGGAAGCATCAGAAGTGACTTTGGGAGTTGCTGTCAAGTGGTATGAATAATCCTTATTCCTGGAATTCATTTTCTTATAATGTAGAGGCTTTGGGAACAACGGACCAAAAATAAGTCTAATGGGGTTACACTGTATTGCTGTATTTAGATTTAGGTGTTCAGACAGAAAGGCACAGGAACCTTCTTGAGTAACAGCATTCGTTACTGGGAGTCCTTCCTTGGAGTATCTTCCCTTTGAAGGAAACTGGATTTTTGCTATTGCTTGCAGTAGGAATAGTTTATTGCATTAAGGATATGAGCCCAAGTAAAGGGGAACAAATAATGTTTTATATTTTTATTTTCATTGGTGCAAGTCCATGCATTTGAAGGGCTGAGAATTTGGTGGAGGAAGAATAGTATGGTATGAAGTTGATCTCATGCCTACTGCTTATGTTTCCTTATGGTAGTGTCTTCCTGGCAAATTCATCTCATAATGGTCAGTGTTGATTGTCTTTTTGGTCAAATGTTGTTCTATTGTTCCTGAAGAATAGGAAGAATTTTTACAAGCTCTTTATTCCTTAAATGGTTTTCAGTGCCCTTTGAAATATTTCAGTGTATTATACAAGTGATCATACATGAAGTATCCACAAAATAAATCAGCCACAGTGGTTCAATACCATTTTAATTGAATTGTCTATGTATTTAAATTGAAATAGTCAATTGCAGAGGTGTATTTGCCCAGGAAGCCCAGCTTATAAACCAAATTTATTCTGTATCTAACAGAAAGAGACCTGCATAAAATTACAGAGCCAGAAGCCCCAAGTATTAAATGTGCATCTTTCCCTCAGCAAACTGCCCCTTTAAATTGATCTCAGAGAAAGAACAGTGCATTTATAATTTAGCTTGTCCTGAAGGAGAACTCTTCTCTGTGGGAGGATCCTCTTTAATTACAACTTCACAGTAATAAGATGAGAAATGAGCAAGCAAGAAAGTACTGCTGGAATGAGACATGATAAATCAGTTTGTCCAGGAAGCACGTTTATAACAGATCTATCACCACATTCAGCACGGCGCTATCTTTCTTATTTCAATAAGGAAATCTCATGAAGAAATTTTAATTGCATACTATTAGGTGAAAGTCAATGTCCCATAATGAGCAAAGTGAAACCTGCATTTTTTCTTCTTTTATCTTCATGCTTTGAGTTCCCAAGGATTAACACAAAATGATTTGCCCTTAAATTGCACCCTTTTTTTTTTTTGTTAATTTGTCTGAAGGATGTAGATTTTAGGTAATTTAAAAGGCACCAAGCTTTTGCTGTATGCTTCCTGCTTGCAAGTTGGGAGTCAGAGGGGAAAAAAAAATTCCAATTTTCGAAGTCTCCTATTGTTAAAGGTGACCGAATGGCAGCCTACAATTATATGATTTCAGTGTAATTCATTCAGTAGGGAAGAGGCTGGTACATAGATGCCTGGTTTAAAAGATTGGCATTGCTGTGTGATTAATTTCCAAACTTTGGAGGTATTTTCAACAGCATACAAAGGAAGCATGTGACAGTGATATTTTCTGGATTTGTGCTAGGATTGCTTTATAATTGAAGTGCTATGCAGTTTTCATTCTTGAAAAAGTTGTAATTTAATGCTTGATTTAGGATATTTAAGCAAAAGAAGTATTTGTTTTTTGAGTGAATTAAATTTGTGAGTTATAATTAGAGGCAAAAATTGCTATAATAGGCAACTGGGAAGTATGTTCTCTACAACAGCTTTTTTTGGTCCATTGTTTGTTATGGTCAATGGATTCCCTAATTACTTACATTTAAAGCTGGGCGAAGTCTTCATTATCAGACCTCAAACCACCAGAACCTTACCTGCACAGAAAAGAGCTGAAATGAATCAGACATTAAAACAGAACACTTTCGACTTCCTACCAGAAGAAAGATGCACAGCATTTCTACCTCAAAGGACAAAGAAATTGAGGGCAACACTCTCAAAAATTTAAATCAAAAAGTAATCAATGTAATTTTTGTCTCTTTTAACTGATTTTCCTAGTTTTGAATTGTCATGGTTTAACCCCAGCCGGCAACTAAGCCCCACCCAGCCGCTCGCTCACTCCCCCTCAGTGGGATGGGGGAGACAATCGGAAGAGTAAAAGTGAGAAAACTCATGGGTTGAGATAAAGACAGTTTAACAGGTAAAGCAAAAGTCCCACGCACAAGCAAAGCAGAACAAGGAATTCATTCACTGCTTCCCATGGGCAGGCAGGTGTTCAGCCATCTCCAGGAAAGCAGGGCTCCATCACGCGTAACGGTTACTTGGGAAGACAAACGACACCACTCCGAACGTCCCCCCCTTCCTTCTTCTTCCCCCAGCTTTATATGCTGAGCATGACGTCGTATGGTGTGGAATATCCCTTGGGTCAGTTGGGGTCAGCTGTCCTGGCTGCGTCCCCTCCCAACTTCTTGTGCCCCCCCAGCCTGCTCGCTGGTGGGGTGGGGTGAGAAGCAGAAAAGGCCTTGACTCTGTGTCAGCACTGCTCAGCAGTAACGAAAACATCCCTGTGTTATCAATGCTGTTTTCAGCACAAATCCAAAACATAGCCCCCCCTCCGCATCCTAGCTACTGTGGAAAAAAATAACTCTATCTCAGTCAAAACCAGCACATGAACCTATAGGTTTTATATTGCAAGTTTTTGACATAACTGTAGCAACCAGAATATAGAAATATAGACTATCATCTTTGGTATATTTGTATGACTCTGGGAAGTCAGCTTGAAGAAGGATGTTATACTGAGAGGGAAACCTGGGGTTAAAGCTGGCAATGCTGGGTGGAGTTGATTCTAGCTGAAGATTTTCTGATAAAATTATTTTTGTCAGAAAAAGCAGATTGGCTATTGTTTTTGCTGGAAACTCACACCAGTTTCGGAAGAAAAGCTTCTTGAGATGAAGATCCCAGGGTCAGGTCCATATTCTTTGGGTTTCATGAAACCCTGTGAAAATTTTAGGATTCAGAAACACTTTTGAAGTTGTGGCAGAGAAATACCCCTCTCTAAATGTAGATGATTCCCTCTTCAAGCTCAGTCTGAACTTCAGACCAGTATAAAAGTCTTGGGGAATGGGATAAATGAAAAGCAAAGGAGTAAAAAGGCAAGAAATGAAACAAGTGCTTTTAATATTTCTCTTGTGGGAAAGATTGTTGAGTGCTTGCAGGTTTTGAGTGTTTAAACTCTGTCCAGCACTAGTCTGATGGTCTGTACTGCTGGCTTGTAAGGGGAAAAAATTAAAACTTGGAAAAATAAAAAGTCCTAGTCAGCAAATTTTCCCCAAAAGCTGGGAAAAAAAGACATTGCAGTGCCAAGATACTTATGCACTGCCCAAATGCCCAAATTTGCATGGTGTTCAGAAGTTCTGGGGTCAATCCGCCTGGGGCAAGGCAGCCTATTTCTGCCTTCTATTTCTTACCTGGTTTTGACTTGTGATGAGTGGTGGGGAGTTGCTGCTCTAGTTCGTGTACGGCATCTCTCCTCCAAGTTTGTACAGCATTCTTATGCATTATATAGGTTCATTGTTTAGCTAAAGTACACGGGAGCTCACCGAGGGTAGTGACATCTCTATTCATCTGGGTCTCACTGCATTTTCAGAGTAACCCTCTCCTCCGGATGGGGTCTTTAGGAGACCAAAATATTATAGGGCTAGATATTGCTTTTGGCATTTCAGTAAACCAGGGTCGTCTTTTGAGTGAACCCAGCATCACTGCAGGAAAGTGCCGGGGAATGTGAAACAGTCGGGAGCCAGTGTTATGAAACGATAAAAGCTGTTAAAAATGTCAGATTGCCTGTCTGGTCCTGGTGGCGGCAGGCAGCAGAGCACAGAGGAGGGGATGGAAAGGTAGGGATGGGGAGGCTCACACGGGTTGTATTTCCCTCCCTCAGTGAAAGGTGGGTTTGTGTGATGGACACACACCATGTGGGGGAAATTCTCCTCTCAGTATGAAGTGATTGCCTATTTGTTCTGCTTGCGGAGCTCCCATTAATGCCAGTAGGACTTGTGGAAAGAGTTCTGAATGGGAAGCCAACAGCAACTGTGATTCAGAGATGAGCAATTTGCCCCATAACGTGAAGGTAGTTTTATGAGCTGTTTATTCAAGTTGCTCTACACTGAAATTGAAACTCTTCAAAAATGACCCAGTTATACAGTCACCTGGTCCCACGGCATTACACAACCACCACCACTTTGTTTTTTTATTGCACACCTTCTGGGATGTTAGGGGTACAGGACTGCAAAGGACTTACACCATAAGTCCAGACCATTGATATCAGAAGAAATGAAATTTTGTAATACCATTCATAGAACATAATTCCCTTCTCACAACCATTTTGTTTCTGTAATTTCCAAGCAATTCTAGTGTTCAGCAATAGCTATTTCAAAATAATTTCCATTATGACAAACATATACTCAAAATAGGCTCATAATACAAAATAAGTGGTGGCAAGTGTCTGTGATTTGCCTCATGATAGGGAAGAGAGGGGTAAGTAATAGGCTTTCCATAATTTTCTGTAAAAACAAACAGGATAACACCTTCTTCCATTGTACTAACTCCATGGCAAATAATGGCTAATTGCCAATGATATCAGGTGTTTATGTATGATTTCATGCCAGATTTGGTGTGTGTTCAAGTATTAACACACAGAAAGTGCAGATTTTGTGCCTTTTTTTTTTTTCTAGAGATGAATTCATAAAATAGTGTATGTGGCAAGTTGAGACAAGCAACTAAAAGCTGGCCTTATAATGATGGTTACTGTCAGTTATTTTACAGTTACTGACATGAAGAAAGAAAGAGAAAATTTCTGAAACTCTGCCCATTCTCCAAGACGAGATGGAACAAGGATGTTGGACCAGTGAGGCTGGATGATGTGTCAAAAGAGAAACAAAACAGAGACACAATTGGTGATAACTCATCTCCAGTATATGGGATGAATAGAGGAATTTTACCAAATCTTCATGCATGAAACACATGGAATATGCAGCTCTAAACTCGGGCAACTGTATCACATTGCTAATCAGGAAAGGAGAGAAGACATTTGGAATGATTCCTGACAAAAGGAGAAATGTGCCAAGCTATTATTACGCGACATTGAATGCATTTATTTATGTTGCAGTGATGTAAATGGAGAATTTTCATTTAAAATGAATGAGGCTGATGGAAGTCGGTACTATGCGGTGGCTGTTGCAGTGGCCTTGATGTCACGGGCTGTGAAGGCACCTGGATTCAATCCAGTTCCTGTTCTGTGGCACCGGCTGAAAAGAGCTGTCTCTCCTGTGCCACCACCTATTTCCAGGGTGTCACAAGGGTGCAAAGCTCCGTGAGGCTCTGGCTGTCTCTCTCACTGTCTCTCTGGTCCAAAGAACATCCTAATCCAGTCACAGAGCAAAAAGGAGACTTGTGCTAGCTGTAGCCGTGTTTTCAAATGCACTGTCGAGCGGGGCTGACACTGCTGGGTTAAGAGAGCTTGCTAGAGGCTTGCCAGGACGTATGGTTTAGGTTAACACAGCTGCTTGGAAGAAATCCTCCCTTTGCAATATATACCGGGGTTTTACTGACTTGCAAAACTACCTAAGTAACTCAGTACCTCTGTGATCCACTGTAGCTCTTTAACTGTACTAAGGCTGCTTCTTAGTTATTTTTATCTATAATTCCACATTTAAAGTTAAAATTCTCAGTGTGGGCACAAACTACTCTGTTTCAAGTATTTCTTGCTTTCCTAGACAGTACAATTTCCTATTTTTAGGAAATATACTTCTTGTTGTACGTATATTTTACTTAATTTATTTAATATAGACAGAGAAGTGTAGGTGAGCAGTACATACACCAGTCTACACGCTAATATAGAAATGCTTAAATTTTGCCCTATCTCAGTAAGTGACTTTCCCTTACTTACTGATACACTGATTTCTCTATTTTAAAAATTTTGAATTTGTTAAAATTACTGCTAATTTGAATGTGTAATTCTTCTGATGTACTATCTCTGAAATCTATCGAAAGCCTGTGCACTTAACAAAACTCGTTTCCAGTAATAAGTTCATTTTGTCTTCTTGCAACAATATTGAAAAAAAAGTCACTGTTATGTGATACCATGGTGCAAAGCTCATGCTGAACATTGTTAACACATGTATGTAAGATAAAAGGTCTTGCGTTTTAAACCCACATGTCTTAGTTGTCTGTACATGGGAGCATCTGCTGAGTGCAGGAGATGCTAGCTTCTGGGGGAAATTACCTGGTTTGCAGGTGTAACAATTTCTGTGGTCTGTGAACTAGTAATCAGAGCACGCAACGGAGCAACTTTGTTCATAAAATTTCAAAACAATGTCATCAAATTCCTGCAACTACTATGCTTTCAATGTGCTTTGGAGGACTTGGTTACATGAAATAGCATGAATAGAATTTTTTTCCCTAAAAGGATCCTTTCAGGATCAGAAACATGAGGACTATGAAATCCTTTAGAATCAAAATCTTCCCTTTCCCCAGATTCAGAGCTTTTAGGGTTTTCTGCAGCACCTGTCTATATTGTATGGAAGTACCTTCGTGACCTAGAGAAGTAGAACAAGGCGCTAGCAAATAATGGTCCTTAATTCTGTAATCAAAGACATCCAATCCTGGCTGTAAGGGGTAACATAAAAAACCAAATAGTTAAAATACCTGGTTTTAGCAGTGGAAAAAGGTCTTTAACCAAAGCTGAAGAAATCATTCAGGTCTTGATCATGGTGGGACCTGCAAGAGTGAGCTAACCTCTCCAAGGTGGAAGGAGGTTGCCTCCCTGAAGATTTCTTGACTCAACAACCCGTCCACACACCTTGTATACCCACTTTCTCAGCCCAGTGACCCACTGAAAGCAGTGATGAAAACTTGGTGTTATTTGACCTTTTCATCTGATTAAAATGCTTGGTGCTGGGCTTAGTCGAGTTTGGATACCACCATGGCATTTTGAATTCAGGTTGACTATATAATATCAATTAAAATGACAGTGACAGGGCTTTTCTTGTACAACTCTTTAATACAAGCTGTAAGACACAGAGGGGCTTGGTGGTTTCTTTGTGGCTCGTTTCTTTCCTAGTCTCTGTATTTTCAACTAAGGGGACACGGTCCCCTGCCAGTAGATGCAGGCTATTTAAATGCTCCATTGGAGAGGGATTAAAGTTTATGCAAGGTCACTGGGGATGTGATAATTATAATCACAGGTTTTTGGCTCCACAATGACAGCCATTTGTTATTTTCGCTCGAGTAATTCCTGCAGCTTGGAGCTGTTGACAAGCGTGCACTGATTTACTGGCCCCCCCAGGTCCCAAGGCAGTGTCCGCTCTGAAGTCTGACACCCCTGCCTGGCTCCTGCTGCTTTCAGTATCTTTTCTGCTGTGAGCTGCAATACCGACTGAAAATTGGAGAAAAATATTGTGTTAGTTTATAATGGGATGAGAGAGAGAGAGAGACATAGGGTTGCTGAGTTTGTTACTACTCTGCAGCTTCCCCACTCCCCTTCCACGGCTGGGCATTTATTTCTGTGTTGTGAGGGGATTAATAAACTACTGATGTGATTTACAGTGTAAGACCATTGGAGTATTTTTGTGGTGGAGAGGCCTTGAGAGCTTGGATGCAAAGATCAAGAGAAAAAAAATCCATTCTTTCGAGAAGCAGATCTCCCTTCTGTCTCTTCAGCCTCCTCATCTCCCTTTCCCTTTCTTTTTGATTTATGTTGCCTTATTTTGTTTGTTTTTGCAATCAGAGGTAAGAGCATTTTAATATATATTAAATGGTGATAAATTGAGAATAGCTGATGGGTTAGGGCCGATATGACATTTGTCTTTATGGGTGGGGAGATTGATAACTCATGAGTGGCGTGAAAAAATCAAGCAAAGTCACTTAATAGGGAATCTATTTTTTTGGAAGAGCATTTTTATTTTGTGCAGGAGCATGACTGCCATGATAACTCTTTATATTTTGTTTATTCAGCTTATCTGTGCTTTCCCCAGGCCTCCAATTTCCTCACTCCTTTCCCTCTCTAAAACACCCAACCTTCCCAGTTTGCATTTAACACATTTAATACATGACCTTTCTCTCTCCCCTGCTGAACCTTCAACACCAATTGGTTCCTTGTCTACAGTTCAAACTTTCCTTTGCTCTTCGTAAATATATTCCAAAGCCTTCTACATCTGGTCCTCCATCTGTGCTCTCACTTCTGAGCACAAACCCGGTAGGTCCAGGACACTTCCAGATGTCCCCAGAAGAAATGATGGCAGGGGAGCAACTGGGAAGCTCAGTTTAATGCCAGATGAGCATACAGACTTTATAATTTTCACGAGCTGTGTGAGAACCATGTCTAACATGTTGTCCTTGCCCAGGCCTGGCAGTTTCCCCCAGCCTAGCACTGCATCCCTCCTTCTTCCTATTCTGGTGAGCTGAATTTGGATTTGTCTTCGTTGTTTCCTTGGCACTATTTAACCTCAGACTTCTTGCTGCTGCCTCTTTCTCGGTACCTGGCCATCTGGAGCTTTTTACAAGATCTCACCCACTTACCTGCATGCATGATTGCTACTGCTCAGAGGTGGTTCGTACAAAATATTCCTTTCTCATCAGCCACCTCAAATTTCCCGGAGTTACCTTGCTCTCAGTTGCTCAGAATTACATTATCATCTGTCTTTCTTTATGCAAGATATTTCCATGAGTGCTGGGACGAAGAAGTGCTGGGCATGTATGAGGTCTGGTAGTTTTCAACATCTCTGTTTTCTCAGGGAACTAGGCAAATAGGAAAGTCTTGCCAGCTGTCCCCGAATAACCAGTGTCCTATCTCCAAGTCTCACCATTACTCCCAGCACAGATGTCTTGCCAGCTTTCTGCTTGGTTTCCAGTAAGTGTTCCTCCTACAGAACAGCAAATGACCTCCTCAATTCTTATGTGAGGAAATAATTCTTTTCCACCCAGTTTTTCCACTCTGGAAAGGTTCTGACATCACTAGTCAATGCTATATTCCTCTTGTCTCTCTGTCCCCACTCCAAGACTGTGTCCTTCTACATTTCTAACGGTGAATTTAAGACAGCTTTTTCACATTTCAGACCTCCCTCCCCTGCCATCCACTCACAATTTCTTCTTTTGCCTTTTCTTTCTAGTATGTTTTGGAGTAAGAGGCTGCCCAGGGAAGTGGTTGAGTCACCATCCCTGGAGGTATTTAAAAGACATGTAGATGTGGTGCTTAGGGACGTGGTTTAGTGGTGGACTTGGCAGTGTTAGGTTTACAGTTGGACTCGATGTTCTTAAGGGTCTTTTCCAACCTAAATGATTCTATAATTCTATGAGTATGGACTATGTATGCTCAACAGAATTTTTCATATTCTTTATTCCTTTAACCCTCTGCTCTTTGTCTGTCTACGAACCTTGACTATTTCTGCTTAACGTTACACTAAAGTTTCCAAAATTTGAATCCTATACACATGGATTTTCTTCTTCTGGGTATATTATCCCAATATGGGTATATTATCCCAATATTTTGTAACTCAGGCCATGGGTCTGCTATCAAGGTGAAAAACATTTGATTTACCCTTGAAGTTTAATTTAACATTTTTCTCCCATCTCTAGTTTCTCCTCCAGAGCAATAGTAACATTTCCACTTATTTAAATCCTGCTTCAGCAGAGATCCTTATTTGTATTATTTCTTTCTGAGCTATTGTAATCTTCTGTGTTTATCTCTGCCTGCAAACCTGACACCATTTCACTGTGAGCTAATTGAAAGAACTTACAAAGTTAAGTCGACAAAGTTCAGAAGAAAGGAAGGTTTGCTCTCTTCTTTTTTTTTCCAGCAAAATTGAGCAAGTTGCTTGGTTTCATGTTGAGTGTCTTTGTCAGAGGCATCAGCAGAACCCATCCGTATAGCCTGTCAGATCCAAGGCTGAGTGGAAAGTCATTGGTCTTCTGTGAGTCCTTTTTTGTTATAAAAGAGAACCTAACCATTTTGGAATTTAAATAAAGAACCTCTTTTTAAAAAGCAGTGTTTATCACTGAAGTAAAACTGTCTTCTCCAATGCTATGTTACAATGCATAGGGGTTAATGTGAGGAACACGAACCTGCCATTCTTGTACAAAATAATTATATTAAGAACATTATAATGGTAAAATGAATCTCTATGGATTCTATGACTGTTGCAAACATTGGTGAATTAATTAGTACTTGTGAATTAGTGGTGTCTGCATCTGGGTAAAAAAAAACACAAAGAAGTGATTTAATAGTACCAGCACTCATGCTATTTTATATTGCATAGTGCCTCGCCGTGTTGTTTGTGGGCTGCAGTCTGAAATGCTCTCAGCAGCAGCATTGGCCTCCTTTGCTCACTCCGATGCAGCAGCAGAGCCGAGCTCAGCAGGCACTTGCTATTGGCGGCCCATCACCACCGTCAAGAAAACAGGTGGGTCAGAAAGGTTATGGCTCACAAGAAACCTTTCCTCTGGAGATGAATGCTCAGAAAAGTGGGGAAACAGGAAAGTTGTCTGAGTCTTCAGGGAGCTGCTGGTGTTTGTAAATGGGGGGGCTCGAAGGGAGGCTGCACCTCAACCCTGAAGGCCAAAGGATAAGAGCTGAAGGCTAGGGATAGTCGGGGAATAGGTGTCAGGAAACCACTGTGGTAGGTGAGAGGGGAGAATGGGAGAAGGAAATGTGGGAGTGAGCGCTTTGAAGGCTGGGACTTGCATGTCTGTGTGTCCAGTTCATGTGGGATTCAGCTTTCAGCCTGTAGCAGATATGGGACGATGTTGTGTAGGTGTCTCGTGTGAGCTATGCAACTTACTTTGTCATAGACCTGTATTTGGTCAGCTAAAAATGTCACAGCAAAAAAAATTAGTTGTGTGGACCTGTTTTGAAATCTCATGATTTTTGGGCCAACTTGTATGATTTTTGGTGCAGGGGAAGGAGAAAGCCCTGCTGCATGTACTTTTGTTGGACACGTTGATCGAGCTATTTCCCTAAAATTCACAACAGATTGAAAGAATGGAATGTGTTCTGTGTTCTACGTGTTCTGCTGCATTTTGAAGAATGACTTTATTTAGCACTGAATTATGCAGGAATTCAACCAACTCTTTATCACACCGGGAAGTGGTAGAAGTGCAACCGAGAAGTCAGATTTTCTTGCCTTGCAGATGTTCTCTTGTTGCTTTTAAGGCATTTCATTTTTACAAGGAAAATGCTCAAAGAAAGCAGATTTGTAGCAGCATCAGCATGAGATGACTCGAGATTTGCTAGCTGAGATGGGTGAAGGATAACAGGTTGGAGGTGAGGTCCTCTGTAGGACTTTGGAGGATGAATTAGGTAAATAATATGTGGGTTCCATGGGTTGATAAATGTTATTTTGGCAAATTCTCTTTGTGCACAAGTGATCGGTGAGTGTATAGTAGTAATTGCTAGCCTGTCTCCCAAACATCCAACATACAATTACTTACATGAATCAAACACGCACAGGAAAGATCTCAGTTTAGACCCTCAAACAGTGCTGTATTCTCATATTGTAATAGTAATACGATATACAGGTAAAATGAGGGTCAAGCCATTAAAGGTAAGTACTGGTCCACCCTTTAGCCATACCAAGGACCAATAGAGACATGATTCCAGCTTTCCAGTATATGAAAAGCTGTTATCAAGAGAACAGTGATCGGTTTCTTCAGTTGAACCTCATGTTCAGCAAGAATCAATTAGGAAGTAATAGACTTAAATGAAATGAAGAAAATTTAAGTTATAGTTTAGAAAGAACTTGCTAACTTTAAGGACAGGCAACGATGCAACAGCTGAGTTATTGAATCCCCATATCTGTAGGCTTTTACTGTTAGAAAGTGAGGAATGGTGGGATACTTGTTCCTGGATTGGAATAGATAAAAGGATTAGATTATTTTTTGTATTCTTTGCTTTGTTTCATTCCTGGAATCACGGTCTAAACTTAAAAATATTATTCAATACCTTCCTCACTTCCTAATCTTCCATGTGTGAAGTGCTCTACTTTTTGTCCCCTGTTTTCCACCCTTTTTAAGCTTTACACAGGTTTTTTGCCTTTCTCCACTATTTTTGTAGGGTCTGTTTCTGGGAAAATGGTGTTTGGTCCTATTCTACTTCATTCCCCAGTGCAGCTGTTCTGGCAAAGTAAGTCTGCTGCGAACTCTTAGTCCTGAGTGATACAGTGTAGATGAACGGTGCTATATAAATGTAAATTTCAATTCATTCCCTTCATTCATTCAACAAGCTATCAACATAACCTTGTCATTTCAATTTTTCACACTTTTTTGTGGGAGTCCTGTCTCAGTGAAGTCTCATTTCCTCAGCCCAGTGCCAAAGGTGACCAGGCTGTATTAGAATATACAGTTACTTTTTTTTTTAAATGGTCAGATATAATGAGAAGAAGGAGGAAGCCAGTCGCAGCCTCAGCCAACCTTTCTCTCTGTTTCATTAACCAGACTACAGCCAAACAGGTAATGCTGCCATCTCCATCACTCTCCATGTGCCAGTATGTGCCCTGTTAGCAATATTTTTCAAACTTCGGTAAATGACACATTTTAACACTGTTCAGTAAAAACACTGAAAAAAATATTTACATAGGCAATGTTAAGCATCAAGAATAGTCAAGGTGGGGAGGGAAATACATTACAGAAAAATTCTTTCCAAATCCCCCCTTCCCATTACTGCCAGAAAGAAGAGATACTTTTGCTTTCGCTGTTCTGCCTAGGACTTTTTCTCCCACAGATTGTTTGAATATAGATTTTGCAGGTTAAAGTGCCCTTGTGTGTGCTTACACGGCTTCTTGCTTAGAGATACCAGTTCTTACATGCTAGGATTAGCGACTTCCCAAATAGTTAATGCCAACACATTCAAGAATAACAGAAAAAAAAGGTCCTTCAACAGCCACCCATGGTATTCTGACCATTTCATGTTTCTACTTAGTCATTTAAATGCAAAAGAGCTGATACTCCCTCTGGCACTTAAAATGTCATTGTCACTGATATGACTGTTCCCTGGCTGGCCAACATTAAATCACTTTTCCAAAGTTTTTGAGTTTCTTTTTGCCACATCTGGCCTGTTTACACCTTGTCTCTTGACATCTTTCCAAACACTTCAAGCCATCCCTCTAATGTGGTCCTGGTTTCACATCAAATTCAGTTTATCCATTTGTCCTTACAAAGGACAACCATAATATCATAATATATCATAATGTACATGTGGGTTAGTCAATTTGTAGCCTCTCATGAAAGCTGCACAATTTTATCCAAGATGTGTATGTTATTATCCCAAGAATCCATGGGGAGAGTCTACCTTTTGAATGTGGAGTTAGAAACACTTGATTTTGATCTGCTTTAGCACAATGTCTGCTTTTTAAAATAGAATTTCTCTGCCATCTCTTAGAGACACTTCTCCAACATCTGACTCCTAAGCCTTACAGAGTTGAAAATTACCTTCTTATTTATCTTAACCTCTCATGCAATCTCCCTTACTGTCTCTTCCTCTGCCTCCTGTATTAATTTTTTTCTTTACACTCTCTTAACTTCCTTCTGCAATCTTTCTAGTCCTCCTCTCTACCTAATGTTTTATAGCTTGCATATGCCTCTTTCTTAACCTTAATTACTTTTTGCACTTCCTACTCCTAGTGTATTTATTGCTTGATAGCACACATGAGCCTTGGCATATATTCATTTATCTTTGGATGTTTCTCATTTGCCTTTGGTTCGTTTGGTAGTGTTTCTGTATCTCAGCCAGAAGTCTATGGGGTCAAGATTCACCCCAACATTAGATGTGTTTCTTGGGGGTTCATGTGCAGTTGGTTTATAGCACCTTTGGATACTGTACTGATGTTTTCAAGTGGTACCTTCCACAGGCATTTCCTCTGCACAGCCCTGCTGCTTGCCAAGCTACCCAGCCAGATAAAAGTTAAAGACACTACGGCATGTTATGGAAAGAGTGAGAAAACTGTCTTGGTTAATACTTTGAAAACAAAATGTTTCAGAGACCACTGCTGTGCATGTGAGTTATTGTTAGCTTACACCAGTGAAGTCAGAACCAAGAGCAGTTTTACTTCACACTAGATTGTAATAATAGACAAGATGGAGGACCTGAAATGGTCTCATTCTCTGGGTTTTTTGTTATTCATAGGTGTCTCCGAGCTAGCAGTCTACTTTTCTTTCTTCCTATGCCAGTATGTAATATTGCTAAGTTTAATGCTCAGATAATGAGGTTGGCTTAAAAGAATGTTGTTGGGTTTTTTTTTTCAAAATAAATATTACTGTATTTTGACTTCTTTTCTGAAGAATCCATCTTTGTGCAATTCATTGCCACATTTGTACGCTATCTTCTACCTCTGGTTGGAAAGGGTGTTATTGGAGAAAGGGTGCATTAAAGAAAATTGCACCATAAAATAGCCACCCATATCCTGGTCAGATCCATGTCTGACAAAATGGTATGTGATGTTCATGGCAGGTGGATGTTAACTAAGATTTGCTACGCAGTTTTGGATATGTCTGCTCCAGATTTTATACTGACTTCTGTGGGAGAAGAAACATGGATTTAATGTAGCAAAATTAGCACATAGAGAAGGTCAATTGTTACTCCTTGTTATGCTGCTGTTCACTATCCTTGAAGAAAGCCACAGGAAATCTGATGAATATATTTTTAATTATGTTTTCTTATAGTAAATTACACCAAAACTGCCTCTGATGATGTTACCCATCAATTTCGTGGAAGATAACCCAGGGAAACAAAAATAAAAACTGCGTTGGAAATCTACAGCTGATTTATAAATTGTCTGCTAAAGGCAATTTGCTCTCTTTGTCTGCTGCACTTACCCAATTGCTGCTGAAACTAATTGCTCTTTTCTGGGCATTCTTTAAAGAAAAAAAAAAACAACAAACCACCACAAAACAAAATAAAGAAAAATGTGTGCCAACATGAAACTGAATTGTAATCAGAGTTTCCCACTAATTATCAGCTTCTTATCGGAGAATCGTGTCCAACACACAAATGTAATTGCAAATGACAACACGAACACCGGCTATGACAAGCACAAGGTGGAACATTTTCGAGCACATATAGAGCTCCGGCAGTGTCAAGGTCTTTTTCAGGTCAGATCCCTAGCAGCTGATCTAGTTCTGCGCTGAGGGTGATTCAAAGGTTAAGTCTTATACCAAAGGGCTGTTCTGGTCAGACACATAATTGGAATAACAAAGTCAATATATGTTGCTGGTTGTGGGACACAATCTTCATTTGATCTCTCGCACGGCAGATTAATTAAGTGTTATCAATTAATGGCCTGGTAAAAGTGAACACCCTGTTAGTCACTTTTCCAAGTAGTGTCAAGCATATGCAAGCCCTGGGGGGAAGGAGAGGGTGGGGGGAATCACCCCTGAACAGCCCTGAATTGCTTTCCAAGAGCTAGAGAACAAAAATAACAGGAATATAGATTGCAAAATGTAACAAATGATAATAAATGTTTTCCATAGGTTCTGTTTTTACAGTGATTCTGAGCTTTGAGTGGAACTGTGTTTGAAATCATTCAATCAGGCTCTCATCAAATCCCTTTGTGAGAAATATTACTCTTGTTATTGTACACCAGTGTATATCAACTTGCAGCAAGCAACATGCAGGGCTGGGCGATGTGATACCTTTGAGTGCCGAGGGACACGTACCTGGAGGAACAGTACGATGGCCTTCCTTAACTCCGCTGTGACTGCTCAGGTGTGCAAGTGTTCATCAGTGTCAGTAATTAACGGTGCCAATTAATAGGTTTGCAGTGTTTAGGGTGCCCACCAGAGAGAAGGAGCAAAGTTGTTTCTAAGCTCAGTGAAAAGAATATTTCAAATATTCTTTGTGTGTTTTTTTTTTTTTAACCTATCTAATAAATTTTGCACTTCTAAGATTTTAGGACTTGATTTGCAAAAACAGAATTAAATATCTAAAGTGTATGAGAGCATCTAATACTGAACTGCATTTATTGGAAAGGTGTTTTGGGCATAAAGCAGTGAACAGCTTCCTTCAGCCCACCCAGCAACAAATAATAGAGCTGAAAATGAAGCAGTCTTTGCTGCTCTTCCTTATCAAGAGCCTGTTTGATTTTGCAAGTGCACCACCAGCCACTGTTTCAAGAGCTTGCTCAGAGGATGCAAACAGGCATTCAGATTGCCTTCAGAAACAAACTAGAGAGATACATTATTTAGAGAGAGTCTGTCTAAAAGGTATTTCTTAACTGTTAGCGATTGCTCTTAATGTATATTTTCCTGATAGTAGTAATACCTTTCAGCAGTTTGATTTCTTTCAGTCCATGCAACAATAAAATGAGTTTGCCTCCATGTACTTGGAGTACTGGTGCTGTTATAGATGTCTGAGTGGCTGCGTATATAGATAGAATGGGCTTATAATGAAGCTCTTTCTCTTGTGAGGTAAAACACATACCATTTTGTTTCAAGATGTCACACGTGGCACACTGATGTTCCAGTTACAGGGGACCTACATTTAGAGCAAAATTTTTTTTTTGGGGAAAAATAGATTCCAGTTCAGACCAGAGGGAACCAGCTTGTTCGTGGTATTTATTTCCTAGTTGCCAGTAGATGGGATGTTTTCCCAGTCATGGCTTCGATGTGATGGCAGGATTAGCAGACAGACTGCAGGGCCATGGCAGGTAGCCTGCAGAGTGCTGGGGCTGAAGAATGGTGAGAGTGCACAACTTCTCTTTTTCGTACTTTTCAGTAATTGCATTTGTTGGGGTCTTTTGACCAATGAGTGGATTTAACTGTAGTCCAGAAGAGGTTTTAGTTGTCAGATGATAAAAATGATGTAGAATGTAATTGTTCTTAACATATTTTTCAGCACCCTGTTTATCTGTCCTTTTCCTTCCTCTGACTTCTGTCTGTTTCAATCTTATTAGATTGTTGTGTTGTTTTCTGTGCATCCTCATGGGTTTGAACTTTGCCTGCCCTGGTTTCTGATTTTGCAGGTTTTCCAAGATGTCATAATTCCCCCAAAAGCCCCATATTGGATACCTAACTTTAGATAATTTCTGGTGGTTTGTATTTTAGATCATGGGTGCTTAGCACATTTTGAAGGATCTGGTTACAGCCAGGTGCTGAGTGCATTACACGGACCCTTTACTCCATGACTCCAAAGAGAACAAGAAAAGTTTGACATCTCATGCAAATAGATTTTGGGTCAAACTATCCCTCAGGTTTGACTCTGAGAGATATCTGTTTTCCCTTTTCTTGTCTTTCTCTCCCAAATATTTCCTGCTGTTGTTCTTACTGTTCTTTGCTAAGAGGTAAGATTGTAAACCAGTATGCCCACGGACAGGCATGGAAATGGTCCCTGCACCCAAAGAGCAGAGACCCACTGACCCATGGCAGGCCAGGTACAGTTATCCATACTCCTCTATGGACAAAGAAAATACTTTGAGACTATCAAGCCAGTACAGTTAGCGTGTGCTAAATTATCAAAGTTAAGGGTCTGGGGTTTCTCATGGCCTGAAGCAGTACACGTCCTCCCACCACATAGTTGCTGTTATAAGTGATTGATGGCCAACCAATGGTAGGAGAATGGTTTCATCACAACTTTTCGGTGTTAAGACAATTCGGCTCTTGTTAAATTGCTTAGCTTTCCAAACTCTCTATAACCATTTTGGTCACTGAGCAATGTGCATGCTTCACCATAATTTTCATGATATTTCTTGGTAGGACACTTTGTAATGAAATCACTTCTAAAAATGCATTTGCAAGTTGCAACCATATTTTTTAAGCAGAATAATCTTCCTCAGTTTTGTCTCCATGATTAAGCATCTGAGTTTATTTCATATATTTTGTTTTATTCAGCTTAACATAAGCAAAAGAAACAGTTCCCCAAAACCTCACTTTTTAAAAATATTTTGACATGTGATTTACTGAAGTTATCTGATGGATTTCAGAATAAATATATGTCTTCTTGCCTTCCTCTAATACTATGTGTAATAGCTGTGGCTGTCTGTATTTTTCCTTGTTGATAAGATGAAGAATGTAGACTTTCTGCCGTCTCCATTTGTTATTTGGGACAAAAAGGATAATACCTTTTCTGTAGCATTTGCTACTTGCCCTATGCTGCTTACAGCTTACCCCTTTTCTTTGCTGTTTGCTTGTTTCATTGGCCATATCCACGAGGCAGAATCTGTCAGTACCCAGATAATGCTGTCACTTCTGCAAACACGTTTCCCTACTGACATTTCGGTATTGATAGAGAGTATAGCTGGAGCATCAGTGCAAACTTCCCTGCCACATTGCTGCCTGGTTCTCCAGGTGGGGGTGGAAATCAGCTAGGGAGGAGGTGGGTAGAAGTCTTCTGCTTGGCTGAGGCAAGCAGCTCCAGTGCCGCTAGGACTGGCAGCGGAGCACTCTAGCGTGGTGCACAGGGGGTTTCCCAAACTGGGGAAACCTCAGGGGGAGCCGAGAGAGCCGCCAGGAGCCCACAGCTCATGTAACAGCAGCTGATGGGACCTGGGCGGGCCAGGAGCAACGGCGACCAAGCCCCCCACACGTATAAAAGAAGCCCTTAGGGAGCACTGGCGACGGGGGCGTGGCACGGCAGTTTGCGTGGAAGGGCGCTGAAGCTCTGCCAGCTCGACCAGGGAACAATGGTATCCACCGGGCAGAAAGCCATGGCCCCTCTAAGCTCTGCACCCACCACGACTGATGCAGCTTCCCAGACAGAGCTCCGGTGGAAACACGCTGCCAGCCAGGAGTCAGGCTGCGGGCTGTGCCCTGCTCTCACGCCAGTAGCGGGCGGCAGCAGTGAGCACACCCGCGGGAGGTGCAAGAAAACTTCCTACCCTGGTACAGCTCTCAGATTATTATCCATCATTGATTTTTCAGGTAGGCAGCAATGAAGTTGCAACAAGAAGTCCAAGGGCAATCAAGAGAGACTTCAGGGCCTTGGGACGACTGGTTAAGGGATCAGGAGCACAAGCAGTGTTCTCCTCTATCCTTCCAGTTGCAGGGAACGATGAGGGAAGAAACGGGAAGCGCCAGCAGATCAATACCTGGCTCCGAGCCTGGTGTTACCGGCAGAATTTTGGGGGTTTTGATCGTGAGTCTGTCTATACGACACCAGGCCTGCTGGCGACAGAGGGGGTACACCTGTCTGAAAGCGGGAAAAGGATCTTTGCACAGGAGTTAGCAGGGCTCATTGAAAGAGATTTAAACTAGATTTGAAGGGGTAAAGAGCTAAAACCAGGCTCACTAGAGATAAGCCTGGGGGCGGCATGCCAATGTTTGAGGGTCAGTGTGCTAGTGAGGTCCTTTGGTCTGCCATCTCAGTGGAGGTAGGGGAAGGAGATCCATGCGGCAGCAAAGACACAAAGGTTATGGATGTGTTAGAAACCATGGAAGCGCCTGACAATGGTCATGCTGGAGTTAGGGCTTCTTCCCCCGAGAAAGGTGGTGGGATCAATAGCCCAACTGAAGTGCCTCTACACCAATGCACGCAGCATGGGCAACAAACAGGAGGAGCTGGAAGCCATTGTGCAGCTGGAAAACTATGATATAGTTGCCATCACGGAAACATGGTGGGATGACTCGCACAACTGGAGTGCTGCAATGGATGGCTATAAACTCTTGAGAAGGGACAGGCGAGGAAGGAGAGGCGGTGGGGTAGCTCTGTATGTTAGGGAGTATTTTGACTGTCTAGAGCTTGATGACGGTGACGATAGGGTTGAGTGTTTATGGGTAAGAATCAGGGGGAAGGCCAACAAGGCAGATATCATGGTGGGAGTCTGTTACAGACCACCCAACCAGGATGAAGAGGCAGACGAAATATTCTATAAGCAGCTGGGAGAAGTCTCACAATCACTAGTCCTTGTTCTCGTGGGGGACTTCAACTTACCAGATGTCTGCTGGAAATACAATACAGCAGAGAGGAAACAGTGTAGGAGGTTCCTGGAGTGTGTGGAAGTAACTTCCTGGCAGAGCTGGTGAGTGAGCCAGCTAGGGAAGGCGCCCCGCTGGACCTGCTGTTTGCAAACAGAGAAGGACTTATGGGTGATGTGACGGTTGGAGGCCGTCTTGGGCATAGCGATCACAAAATATCTAGAGTTTTTGATTCTCGGAGAAGTGAGGAGAGGGGTTAGCAGAACTGCTGCCCTGGACTTCCAGAGGGCAGACTTTGGCCTGTTGAGGAGGCTGGTTGAGAGAGTCCCTTGGGAGGCAGTCCTGAAGGGCAAAGGGGTCCAGGAAGGCTGGACATTCTTCAAGAAGGAAATCTTAAAGGCGCAGGAGCAGGCCGTCCCCATGTGCCGAAAGATGAGCCGGCAGGGAAGAAGACCAGCCTGGCTGAACAGAGAGCTTTGGCTGGAACTCAGGAAAAAAAAAGAGAGTTTATGACCTTTGGAAGAAGGGGCAGGCAACTCAGGAGGACTACAAGGATGTCGTGAGGTCATGCAGGGAGAAAATTAGAAGGGCCAAAGCCCAACTAGAACTTAATCTGGCTACTGCCTTAAAAGACAATTAAAAATGTTTCTATAAATACGTTAGCAACAAAAGGAGGGCCAAGGAGAATGTGTTTATTGGATGCGGGGGGGAAACATAGTGACAAAGGATGAGGAAAAGGCTGAGGTACTTAATGCCTTCTTTGCCTCAGTCTTTAATAGTAAGACCAGTTGTTCTGTGGGTACCCAGCCCCCTGAGCTGGAAGACAGGGACAGGGAGCAGCATGAAGCCCCCATAGTCCAAGGGGAAATGGTTAGTGACCTGCTACACCACTTAGACACACACAGGTCTATGGGGCCAGATGGGATCCACCCAAGGGTACTGAGGAAGCTGGTGGAAGTGCTCACCAAGCCACTTTCAATCCTTTATCAGCAGTCCTGGTTAACCGGGGTGGTCCCAGTTGACTGGAGGTTAGCAAATATGACGCCCATCTACAAGAAGGGCTGGAAGGAGGATCTAGGGAACTACATGCCTGTCAGTCTGACCTCGGTGCCGGGGAAGGTTATGCAGCAGGTCATCCTGAGTGCCATCACGCGGCACGTACAGGACAACCAGGTGATCAGGCCCAGTCCCCATGGGTTTATGAAAGACAGGTCCTGCTTGACTAACCTGATCTCTTTCTATGACAAGGTGACCCGCTTAGTGGATGAGGGACAGGCTGTGGATGTTGTCTATCTAGGCTTTAGTAAAGCCTTTGACACCGTTTCCCACAGCATTCTCCTGGAGAGACTGGCTGCTCATGGCTTGGATGGGCATACTCTTCACTGGGTAAAAAAGCGGCTGGATGGCTGGGCCCAAAGAGTTGTGGTGAATGGATTTAAATCCAGTTGGCAGCCGGTGACAAGTGGTGTTCCCCAAGGCTCAGTATTGGGGCCAGTTCCGTTTAATCTCTTTATCAATGATCTGGACAAGGGGATTGAGTGCACCCTCAGTCAGTTTGCAGACGACACCAAGTTGGGCGGGAGTGTTGATCTGCTCGAGGGTAGGAAGGCTCTGCAGAGGGATCTGGACAGGCTGGATCCATGGGCCCAGACCAACTGTATGAGGTTCAACAAGGCCAAGTGCCGGGTCCTGCACTTCGGCCACAACAACCCCATGCGGCGCTACAGGCTTGGGGAAGAGTGGCTGGAAAGCTGCCCAGCAGAAAAGGTCCTGGGGGTGCTGGTTGACAGCCGGCTGAACATGAGCCGGCAGTGTGCCCAGGTAGCCAAGAAGGCTAATAGCATCCTGGCCTGTATCAGAAATAGTGTGGCCAGCAGGAGTAGGGAAGTGATTGTGCCCCTGTACTCGGCACTGGTGAGGCCGCACCTCAAATACTGTGTTCAGTTTTGGGCCTCTCACTACAAGAAGGACATTGAGGTGCTGGAGCGTGTCCAGAGAAGGGCAACGAAGCTGGTGAAGGGTCTGGAGAACAAGTCTTATGAGGAGCGGCTGAGGGAACTGGGGTTGTTTAGCCTGGAGAAGAGGAGGCTGAGGGGAGACCTCATCGCTCTCTACAACTACCTGAGAGGAGGTTGTAGCGAGGTGGGGGTCGGTCTCTTCTCCCAAGTAACAAGTGATAGGACGAGGGGAAATGGCCTCAAGTTGTGCCAGGGGAGGTTTAGATTGGATATTAGGACAAATTTCTTCACCGAAAGGGTTGTCAAGCATTGGAACAGGCTGCCCAGGGAAGTGGTTGAGTCCCCATCCCTGGAGGTATTTAAAAGACATGTAGATGTGGCGCTTCGGGACATGGTTTAGTGGTGGACTTGGCAGTGTTAGGTTTACAGTTGGACTTGATCTTAAAGGTCTTTTCCAACCTAAACGATTCTATGATTCTATGATTCTATAAAATGAGGTAAATTGCAGGTGGATGCGTTGCCAGCACTGGCAGAGCAAAGCCAGACTGGCGAGTGTTTGCAGATGGTTGAGGTAAGAAAACACTGAAGGTCAGCGCTGGGCATCTTATTAGGAATTGCAGAGTCCTTAAGACACTGAAATTTGCTGCTGCTCAGCCCCTGGAAAAGGCTTTGCGGTCGCTCAGCAAAAACAATGGGCAGCAGTACCAAAATCCTGCTGTTGGGATGTCTTGCAGGTCTTAAGTTTATGGTACCATGGTGGTTTTCTGCCAAGAACTTCTACATATTAGGATAGGAAACTCTCTGCCAACCTTTTCTCAACCACCTTATCTGAGATCCTGAGCTCCAGCTGGAAAAATGTTCCGCTGCCATATTTTCTGTACAGTTTGAGTGATATTTGCTGAAGCATAGGGAGTAGTTGGTGCCTTTGAGTGAAGTCCTTGAGCCTTGCTACAAGCAGTTGCTGAGTACAGAATATGTCATTTCCCCTCCTCCAGCCACTTCATGGGTAAGGGTGCTCCCACTGCTGTGCTCCTTTGAAAATGGCACTGAACCTACAATAAAGGAAAACTTTTTCAGTGGCATGAGACAGCCTCACTGTTGTCCATTGCAGGAATATCACAAAAGGAGGATTTATATACTGTTTATGCAGGAGATCCGTAACATCCTTAGGATTCTTAGTGTATGGAACACCTTCCCTGTTTTCTACTCTGCCACATCAGAGTCTTCCCTGCAGATTTTTTTTTAGGAAAGCAAAACTCAGTCTTCTTATTTTTGCCTGAAGCAAATGGATTGGCAATGAGAGCAATAGAGAAGTTCATCTCTATGCCAACAGCACAAAGAGCTACACTATCAGAGCAACGCAAACCCTCTGAGTTATATATGTAGTACAGAAAGATGGACAAAAGGAGAGATAAGGTCTTATGACATGAAGGAGCACCTCCTATTTTCTGTTTATCTGAAATTTTTTTTGATTGCTTCAGCGAGGTCAGATCTCACTGCCAAATTAGAAATGGACAGTTTTAAATTCTTTTTCTACCAAGAAAACTGGATTTTTGACAGGACCTTAATTCCTTTCAAAAGAAAGTGTAAAACATGCTAGACACAAGTTCTGAAAGTAAATGGTAAATATTTTATTTTTTTTTAAATTTCCAGTACCTAAAGGAACGTCTAACCATACTCTGACAAAACCTTCCTTGGTTCAAAGAAGCTCTTTCTACTACCTACAGGCATTTATCTCCGTGTGGTGATAGCTGACTGCTTGTCCGAATATGTACAGTTACACTGAGAGGACAGGTTGTGAAGAGTCATTTTTCCCCCTAATGAACTGACACATATTTATGCTGCAAAAAGTCAACCGTCCTAACAGGAAAACAACCCAAGATCTTATGTTCCTATTTACTCTCAGAAGCACCCTCTATACTATGGGTTTCACTGATGTAATTGCTCCTCTTCTTGCAATAAGTTGCTATTTCATCCAAGAAAGGCTGGGAGAATCTGGACCCTTGATGAATCACTCATAGCCGTGCTTTGATAGATTGAAGAGACTGCATGACTAATGCAAGCTGAAAATCTGCAGTGCTGATTTACCTGTTTGTATAAAACCAGCTGTATCCACTTACTCACCTGAGACCCAGCTAAGGGAAACCCAAACATCACACCGCTCAAAAGACATTACAGAAATACAACATTTCTGAACTCCAAATACAGTAGTACCTCTAAAACGGACTTGTCAGGTTCTGAATTTCTTCCAGAACTAGTATTTGTACGAACCTCTTGTTGCCTCAGAAAGAGCCGCTCTACATATTGTTATGATGTCCCTTGTCTTCAATTTCATCTCCAGAATTTTGGGACAATTCCTAGGCACCTTACGAGGGAACTAAAAGCTGACACCTTTTCAGTTTTACATATGACACAATTTTATTTAAGGCCAAATCTACCAAGCAGGCTTCCGTGAGCTTATAGCTGTGCCTCTCAGAGTGAGAGGTACACAGCCTGGGCAGACCTAACCAAGGCAATGGAAACCATTACGCAAGAAAAACTGAATTTAAGCTTAACAATTATTTGTTACTGGGAATGAAATTATACACTTAAGAAGCAAAATTTCTCTGGTATCATTAAAACTACATTGGAAGTGCAGAGCTGCCAGTGTTTCTGTACTGGGGAAGCGCTCTAAATGTAGGCAGAATCTGAAGTTACTTTCCAAGTTGATTTGCTTAAACTATTGCAAATGCCTCTGTGCACACTGTTACATAAATGTAAACCTTGCATATATTGCTTCAGCTTAAATTGATTTCTTTCTGAATTAAGCCAAATTGAAATAAGCCAGGTTCAAATTGATTTAAGATTGTCCACGTGGATTTGCAGTGGTGTGACTAAATTGATTTAAGAACCTTCTTTCGGTTAAACGAATGCAACTTTTATTACAGTGGGTTCTAAGTGTCTTGAGATCCGGGGCTAAAGTTCAGTTTTCCATTGTGTATGCAAAGAATCCCACTTGGCTAACCATACGAGTAAAAGGAAGATCTTGCCCTCCAATAGTCTGAAGTCTTCCATAAATGCAAAATATGATTATCAATGTCCTTGTGACACATTCATCTATTTTGTATTCTGATTGATAGAGAAATATTGTATAAGTAACTAGAAAAAGAGAAAGTTTAATTGTAGGGCTTTGAGTGCTGCACATTTAATTAATGATCAAGTGACGATCAAATATAACAGAGAGGATGCAAAACTTTAAAGTAAATGTAGATGTGGTCAGACTAATGATACAAACTACCTCTTTAATTATGTATTCTGAATACACACAGGTCATTTAAGTTTCTTTTACTTTGTTGTACTGTAAGGGGAGATGCACCCAGTTTAATTGTGTCCCATTGATTTTTTTTTAGCTTTTGTGAAATAAGCCTTGTTTGGCATAATGAAACTTCTGTTTTCTTCAGCTCTTCTATATTGTCTCTTTTAAAAAATTCACCATTTACTTCTCTGCACTGAGCAAAAATCTTTCCTTAAAAATGAGGAAAGCACAATGCCCTCTATTTCTGAAATCATTAGAATTGACTTTTAGACAATCAATGTGTTAAATGATGTAATTATCCAATGGTCCTTTCCCCATTTAAACCAGTTTGAAAGTTAAAGGTTTGTTTTAGATCAATTCCAACCACTTTGTGTGCAAATTACACAACTGCCTTTTCCTTAACTTATCTCACAAATCCAATTCAATAGAGGCATGTCCGTGTAAAATGGTTCTCCGATAATGAGTAATTCTGAGTGGGAATACTAACATGTCTAAAGATGGGGAAAAGCCCTGACTCCCAAACGTAATGTATTTAAGCCAGAACCAAGTTAGACAGAAGTTACTGGCAACAACCCCATTGATTTAGGAGTTTTCCTTTGTAGGTGTAGGACATAGAACTTTATTGGGATGGTCTCAGGCTCCAGAGCAGACTTTGTAGTGTAGACCTAGCGTCCGCAGTTGACTCCCACCTACGGTGAGATAAATGTCACCCTCAGGGTCAATAGCTTCCTTGACAGAAGCTCACTGCTCTTGTCAGAAAGTTGCCTGGGACATGACACAGCTGCCCCCAAGTATTGGTGCTATTTCAGGCACCCTCAGGGGAGCCACAAGTGGCTGCCAGCTATGGTGCCAGACCCATGAGACACCTGCTGCCATCCAGAGAAGCATCTGGAGGGCATGTGGGACTTGTGAAATAACACTGGATGCCTGTGTTTTGGCTACAGAAAGTGAACCCCTGCTGCTGATGGCCCTGGCTGTTCTGCTGCAGCATCTCAGGTGCAAGGTGCTAGGCTGCTGCTACAGAATGAATGCAGGAACCTGTGAGGGAGGCCACCATCAGAAATTACATTTGTGGTACCAAGTAAGTTCATAAGAAATGTGTCTAGGCCAGCTACCACCCATCTAAACCCTTAAGTCATACCTGAGCGTGGTGTCCTAGTCAGCTGGATTTCCCTGGCGTAGCTCACTGGGGAACGACACAAGTGGGCTATGGCAGGTTTCGCTGGTCTTTTCTCTCCCACTTCCCTGCTGCTAGATCTCTCATTTCTGTTGCTGTGTAAGAACTTAGTGCAAAACCTGCCCTGGCTTGAGGAAGTCCCAGTCTAGTCTAGTGGTAATAGGACTGTTGCATGGTAAAAGCCCATATTTCATGGTGGGCTTACACGTGCACACATGCAGAGTCTTTAGTGCAGTGCAATGCTTGGTCTGCAGAGAGAATTTGTCCCCATCTTAATACCTAAGACAATGCAGGGATCTGCATGCCTCAGATTGCTTTAGATGGTGGGAAGCTGTCAGTTGATTAGACAGTAAGGACTAGGTGTAAATGAGGACAAAATACTTTTGAGTTAAAAAAAAATGTGGTGCTAACTGTATATGTTTTTATTTATTTAGATTTAATTATTGAAACATGAATTGTCAATTATCTAGCATGTACCTATTGACCAAGGGGAACAACATTCACATTGTGTTAGATGCATACTCAAGCATACTTATAGAAGTAAATTATGTGGAAACAAAGATTGTCATAGCTTCATTAGCATAGACTAACAAAGGCTCAGGCCTGCAGAATACTCTACCCACTTGGCTTCATGGAGTTGTGTATAAAATTGGACCTCTACCTACCAGGTACATCTTACAGAGCTGTGTCTGAGCTGTTTGTTGTGTACTGAAAAGGTACATCTTTTCCATGTTACCTAAAGTGAAGTATGATGAGAATCTCAACTTTTGTATTTCTTCCTTGGTTTTATGTGTACACTTACTGCATAATGCTAAAATTGCAATAATATCCTGCCCTATTTTAATAGATATATTAATTATATTTCTCCCCCTTAATGGGCTGCTCACTTTATGGTTTTGGGACACAAAAGTAAATTTTAAAATCAATTATACAATTACATATGTAGCAATAACTGAGCACAGAGCTAATCGTCTTTGGGTCAGGACTATAACCTTCTCATAATGCAGGTTTCATTAGGGTAAGGTCTATTATTGCAAAGAATTACAGAAATAATGGGAGTGGGTGTATTCAGCAAGAAATAACAAATGAGGGTCTTTCCTAGATAAGAGAAGCTGTTTGCTGGCTGCAGTGTGATAGCAGGCCCCTATAGTGTATGTAAATTGATAGGGTCAACTTCCCTTGGTGTATGCAATGCACAGTGTACAAGAATTAATTTCCGTATCATTCTGGAGAATGGCAGGAGGAGGGCTTCCAATTATCACTCATCATTGGATACAACCGAGCTGAACCGCTGAGCCAAGTGTATGAAAAAGACTGCAGGGAGACATGTGAAATGGGCTAAACACTCATACTATAGTACACTTGAGCCATCATGTGCTTAATGTTTTCTGTTATCTATAGGGTTTGTTGCCTTTGTGCATTGTCTTAGGTGTGCCTTTGAAGAATATGCTTTCTAATATTATTCATAAAAAAAATTTGCACATCACTTGCAAATATTCACCATTCTTGTATGTGAACTTGAGTTTAATACAGCTGGTAAGGTAAGCTTTACACTGCCTTTGTTTCACAGTGGGAAGATGATCTTTATGCCAGGTAAAGGATGTGCTCTTCAAAAGCACCTAAACATCAGAACCTCAGAAATTTTAGTTCTAAATACGGGAGGTTGATGTTCATATATCTTTGAGGTTCTGGAAGCATAAAGTTAATTCAGCATTAATGATCTTGCATATCATAGATGGTCTGATAATTTTACACTCAGCAGCTTGCCCAAATCCTGACCTACCAGTTGAGGTTCTGGTAACCATTGGACTATGCAGCTTCCCTTCAAAGTGAATCATTACCTTCTCCTGGTATACATAGTCCTGATGTGAATGGGGATGGGAAGGCAAAGGCTCTCCCTTTTCCAGATAAATGATGGCATTGCAGGGGGCAGGAGGGGAAGGCATGATCTCCTCTACGTAGCTTATGCCATCTCCCAGCTCCTTACGATATCTGCATGGGGTTGAGATGCCACGTTGCTGTGTTGGGGACTCTGTGGGATGAGGACTACTCAGCCCTATTTACAGCACTGAGTGAGTGACTGTTACACATTTCAGAAGCTTTTTAATACAGGGATTACAGCCTGTTGTAAAAATACCATGAGTATAAACAAGGGTAAGTTTAATTATAATTTAATAGGGCTTCCTATTAAATTTCTTGTTTTAGCTTTCTTCTTTGTCCTGATGGAACGTTACTGCTTAGTAATTACCTGCAGTGTTTGTTAATGCTGCCTCTGAGCAGTGTGTATGGCAAAAATTTGATTTCATACTCAAAGAAGTAGTTTCAAAAAAATGTCTCTGTGATTCCTAGGCAACTTTGAGAGCAGTATAGTAAAGTGATGGTTTAAAATAATATTTCTGGGAGTGGACTCATTAATACTTTGTAAAACTATTTTCACCTCAAAGTGGTTAATTAATGAGAATAAAAGAGTCTGCATGGAAGTTTTTTTGGCATTTCTGGCAAAATTCCCCTCCCTCTCAAATGATCAAACCCAATGCTTGGCCTTTGGCCGCCAGTCCTTCACTTCCCTTGGACCGGTGGCAGTGTACCTCCAGGGCAGGTGTAGGCAGCAGAGGCAGGTGAGCAGGCAGCTCACCCCTCCACACAGGTGGACCTCTGATTTCTTGAAAGGTGTCCCTGAAAGATAAATAAGAGAGGAAGATTACTGTCAGCAAGGTTAGTTTTGCTCTTGAGATCTCTGACTTCCAATGTGAAAATTCAAAGTGGTCTCCAAATGGGACAATGTCCTAGAGATCAGCATTCTCTTGCAGCTGCATAAGTCTTGGGTTTTCCTTCCTGTAGCTGTTGACATCCTGTTTTTGTCTTACTGACAGCTTCTTGTTAGGGCTGGGGCTGGAGCTGAATACCATTTGGGGTTGAAGTCTTTGGGCAGAGTTGCAGGCACAATGTTAGCATCTTGTTGCTCACACCCCATGCATTGTGGGCAGCATCTGGCAGTGCAACGGTGAAAATGAAAGTGCTTCATTTTCTCTCCACCCATTTGATGGGGAGATCTGAAATAGCAGTAAGATTGAAGACTGTAGGAACATAGAGCTGTATGTAGAATACCTATTTTCACCTGAGACCAAGCATGAGAAGTTCCCATATTAACTGCTGAACGTGGTCCTGTTGGAAAGTAGGTCAGCCACTCCTGATTTTACAATTTGCCAGCCAAATTCATTGGAAATATCAGAAGCACAACTCATCTGGTTGTTAGCCTCCATAGCAGCAAAAAGTGAAACAAGGACACAATCTCATGTTAATTTTACATTCTTTCTTAGTCTCAAAGTCTATGACATTTATTTATTTTACTTATGGTAAGACAGTGATGATGGTTATATGTACGACTAGAGTGGGTTAGACCAAAAGCCCATCTAGCTAATGTCCCGTCCCTGGCAGTGATCAGTGTCTGTGCCTAAGGAAGAGGAAGAAAGAGGGCAAAGACAATGCGCTGTCTCATTAGGAAATACTGCTACCATCCGGTGGTCTGACTTAGGACTTGTCATGCTAGAGGTGGTATCTTTGGGCTTAATAACCTTGACAGATTTTTTTTCTATAAAATTGCCAAATCTTCCATTATTCTGTGTGAATTATGATCTAGTGGGATGGTATAAGAAGGCTTGGCTCCTGTGGAAAAAGAAAGTAAGTACTTACACATTGTAAAAGGCTTGTTTCCTAGGATATACGCACAAAAGGCCAACACAAGGGTCAGGCGAGGTGTCTTCTGTGTGTTTCTTCTGAACATGGTCCTTTTAGATGGTGGCTTCAGTAGCAGAGGACAGCACACGTCTGATGGCCCTGATCTCTGTGCAGATGGATTCTTTGCAGGATGCAGCTGCCAAGGTAAGGAACACGTATGAATTTAGATTCCTCAAGTGATTTATAGTTGGCTGCCTTGGACTGCTTTTCACAGCGATGGCAAAAGGCATATCCTCTATTGTATCATAATCCATCTGCTAAATGTCAAGTCTCTCATTTGATACCTGGTGCATTACAGCACCTTGGTGAACTAGCTGAAAGGATGCTCTGAATCTGGCAAAACAAGGTATTCTCTCAATCTTGGAAACAGCTGTCGTTTTAAAGATGAAACGTAAGTAAATAAATATTTGAAAAGCAAAGCAGCTTAAGGACTTAGAAATGTTAAGTTCAGCAAATAAAAGTACCATTCTATAATGGAGCTTTATGCAACAACATCTGTATATGACACTATCTATATTCATATTCATAGCATAGCCATAATGACATAGATAATTCAGTTTTCTCTCACCAATATATGCATGTATTTTACAAAAATGTGTTTTTTTGCAACAGATAAAAAACATGGCTCTGTCATGACAAATTTCTTATTGAAGCCCAAATTTACGAAGACACTTAAATATATACGTAATTTTGAATACATTTTTCTGCTTCTTGACTTCAGTAAAATTATTTGCATTCTTACAATTAGAAATGCATTTAGGTATCTGGTTGCATTTGGGCCTAAGTTGTTAAGTTTTCAATTAATTGTTTTGAATTTTCAGTATGAGGCCGTAACAAATAACAGGTTTTTGCTCATCGAATGTGATAGATTAAATGAAATTTGATGATGTGATCCTAGTGGTTCAGAGCAGTAAGTACTCTTCAGAGTTTTTCATAAGGCAAAATTTAAGATACACCTGACATTTGCAGGTCTTTTAGGCTCATAACTATCTGAAAATGACTTACTAAAACCACCTTAGCTATAAGTGCAGCAAAAGTAGCTAAATACACGGGTTTAGAAAGCTTAATATAACTTAATCCTGGCATCTTTTTATAACATCCTAAAATACTTTGCAACGTGGAGTCAAGGTTTTCTTTTCTTAAAACCCTATTATGAAGAAAGTTAATTTCACTTTAAAGTCAGAAGCCTTACCTACCTGGCTGCATTACCAGTCCTCTGACAGGCCTATTCAGCCGGACCCTGCTGATATGTTGTAGAGATTTGAAAGTAAAGAATTGCAAGAAGTGCAATTTAATCCCAAAGTCATTACCTAAATGCTGAGATAGGATGGGGATTACCACCAATGTAAATGAGATATGAGACAGCCAATGGATTAGGGGCCCCTTTCTTTAGGATGACTTCAGCAAATAGCCTAAGATAAGGAAATCTTTGTAATTACATGGAGCTACACTGGTCAATTCTGACTTTTAAATACTGAGGCGCTGGAGAATAGGAAAAACCCCCTACATATGTTATTCTGTGCAATATTAAGTAATTCCTTTCTAATTCTACCCAATCAATAGAAGAACATCATGCCAAATGAAAAGATGAGGGCTGCCTACATGTCCTTTTGTGACTGGTATCATTCCATCATTTTTGGTAATATCATTTCCAAATTAAATTTTATGGTCCATTACATACTAGCTCAAACACTTTTCTAATGGAATCTTAAATGGAACTGACTTGCTTTGCGTGGGGTTTGTCTCTCAGTTAAGATGTTATTTAGTTCTAATTATCAGATAATGAACTCAGGAAATTTAATTTTTAATATTTATATGTCAAAAGTCTATTGTACTTTGGTTAAAGGCTTTAAATTAAAAATTAACATGGACAGAATACTAATTGAATATTTTCCCTATCTATAAGAGTGAGAAATGAGTTACATAGTTCCCAGATTAGCTTGTTACACTGCAACTGTTTACTTAAAAACTTAATTTAGTCTTCAGAAATAAATCACAAATAAGGAGATCCAGGAAAATGAACCTGAGAAGCTTTAGGTACACAAGCTTAAAGTGCATCATATCGTTATATGCATTGTCTCAGCTTTGTATCTGTAAGGCATCATTCAGATGTAGATGTATATTTACTGCATATGTAAACGTCTGTGCATTTATGCAGTTTCCAAATCATAACGGTTCTTTTTATGGGTGTTCTCTCCATTTACACTTTCTCTCTTTGCCCACTTTCACTCCTCATTTCCTTCGTAACAAAAAATGTAAACCCAACATTGTTTTATTATCCTTTCACATTTCAGAAAGCTGTCTCAAGAAAATAACTGCAGAAACGAGACAAGGATATTTCTTTGGACTTAAAAGTTTCAACAGGTGCCTGTCCAGTTGTATGTCCTTAATTTGCCTCTCTGATCTTTCTGTTGGTGTCTCATGGTTACTGGGCTGCGCTGGAACTGGGGAAAACTGGATTCAATTCTTTCCCCTGCCACTGCCTACTTGGACGACCAGGGGTAAGTCCTGTGAAGTGTGCGGCTGAGAAAGGACTGCTTCCATACCTTGCTATTGTAATAGATCCTGGTGACTGAGCTAAAGCCTCTGCAAACCATGAATAACATGTATGGAGAGCGACCTTCGTCAGAACAGATCCACACCAGAGAGTATGCAGCCTACATTCAATGGCAGAAAACACAGAGATGGAAGGTGAGTGTTAATCTTGCCCACATCAGTGTTTAGGTCCTTTTATTCCCTTTGCTAAAGATGGACTGATCTGGAATTGACCTTCTCCTAAAACTTAAATTTCTTCCCAAGAAAGGGAGCAGGGGGAACACACTTCAAAAATTATTGTTACTCAGAACTGGAGTAGGTACCAACTCCCCTCTTTTTGTGTAGTGGCTTAACGGTTAGGGCATCTGCTCCTGGGTGAGAGACTTGGGCTGAAGAGTAGGGTATTTTGGGTCCTATCAAATGAACAGTTTGGGCATATTATCTAAAGACTGTTTAGTTTAATATTCATAAACAGTACTCAGAGCAGAGACTGGACAGCTGAATCTCTACATTCACGTGTCTTGCTCATGTATTGTATAGTCCCTCTTCGCTGTTTACAGCTTAACTTGGGCTGAGGCCTGAGACGTGTGAGCTCCTGTAACAGCTGAACACACTCAACAATCTCACAGGTCTTCTGGAGCATGTGCCAAAGCATGTGCCATACAAAAATAGGGTGAGAAGGCTGGATTTGTTCAGCTGGGAGAAGAGAGAGCTGAGTGGGGATATTATTGCTGATTTCAGCTACCTAATGAGGGTTGTAGAGAAGAGAGTGCCAGACTCTACTCAGAGGCGTGCAGAGAAAGGAAGAAAGGCAACAGACACAAGCAGTAGCAAGGAAAATTTCAATTAGATATAAAGTTCACAATGATGGTGATCAAAAACTAGAACAGGTTTCTCAGAAACTCTCTAGAGTATCTGTCCTTGGAGATACTCAAAACTTCCCTGGACAGGGCTCTGAACAACCCACTCAAACTTCAAAGCCAGCCCTGCTTTGAGCAAGGAGTTGGACCAGGTGACCTCCAAAGGTCCCTTTCCAAGCAAAGTTATTCTGTGATTCAGTTATCTGGGTCCTAAAAGCTGTCTGAACTTTTTAATTGGTGGGATGTAGACATGTATCAGCAACAGATCCTTTTTAAAACTCAGTTTCAAGAAAACTGGATGTAAATAATATTTTCCAATGTTATTTACCTAGATATGTATATCTAAAGTGGATCTGGTATTGTTGGTATGACATGATATGAGTGCAGATGATGTATCACTTTCTTTTAAAGAGACTGTCATTTATGTGTCAATCGTGATTAAATTCCCATCTAACCTCTCTGTAGCTCTGATTTACCAAACCAGGCTTGCGAGCTTCTATCAAAGAAGCAAACTCAAGCCAAACAATTCTTCTCCACTTCCTCCTCCTCTGACATTATCAACAGGAGAAATCTGCTCAGTCAGGTTTTGCTGTCAGATTCTCCAAGTGTGAGCTTATGATTACTCCTGTTTCTTTACTGGAGTTAGTTTTGACTCACAGCCCTGGAACTGGGATTGCAGGTTTCACCCGCATGGGCTTTGAAAATTAATTGTTATTGGAAGAGAGAGTTATGCAAAAGGTGCTTTCCACTGGTTAAATCCAGACTCTATTTGCTAATGTGGTCTGGGAGCATGTCAAACTTCAAACCATTTGTCAGTTTGGAGACCTTCATCCAACCTTGTCTCTCTTGGAAGCATGCATTCAAGTAGCCAGCCCTTAGTCTGTGAATGCCTTTGCATTTGGTGATGTCAGAGCTTTCTGGGAACTTCCTCAAGACTCCTGAAAGGAGGGAATCTGCCATCTTTTCTGACATCTTCAGTGCAAAAACAAATGGCATAATTCACAGATTGACACACCTACCCTGCAAGTAAGTGCACCTATGGGGCACCACAAGCTCTGGACACATAAGTTATAATCAATAGGCTTGACCTAAAAGGCTGTGGTTTTGATTGGACCAGCAGCTGTATTAGAGAAAGGCCAAAATCATTATTGACTCATTTTCTGCTTCAGACCCCACAATCTGAATGATTCCCTATCCCTCCTCTGTTAGTAAAAGCAGGAGGCTTGGCAGGAGGGCAGACAAGCTGAAGAAGTGAAACCCTTGGTTTTGCATGAAGCTCCACACGTACAGATATGCTATGTCCTCACCAGTGTTGGGCTGGGTTTTGTGTGAAGTGTACAGTGCTGGACCATGCATTATCTGCTGACAAGGAAGGACAACACCTTTTAGTAGATTAACCATTATATTCCTTATGGAAAACAATATTCAGGCTTATATACATACACTGCAATAAGCTGGGATCATAACAGGGGTCAAATAGTATGATGTCTGCTCAGAAGCTGTCAGCAAAGCAGGGAGACCATCTGCCCATGGTGAGACAGGCAGTGTGGGAAAGGGGAGTCTCACGAGTCTCTCCCATCAGCACAATATGATGTTGTACTGTTTACCGGGAAATCATGGTTTGGAGAATGTCTTTACCAGAACAGCAGCAGCCGCAGGGAATATGAAGGGATTCTAGCTGATGTCCAGGCAACAGAACATGACTCACTATAGGTCTGCCACCACCTTCAGTGTAGCCTTGGCTCCACAAACACGTAGAATCACAGAATCATAGAATACTTTGGGTTGGAAGGGACCTCTAAAGGTCATCTAGTCCAACCCCCCTGCCATGGGCAGGGACATCTTCAACTAGATCAGGTTGTTCACAGCCCTGTCCAACCTGACCTGGAATGTTTCCAGGGATGGGGCATCCACCACCTCTCTGGGCAACCTGTGCCAGTGCTTCACCACCCCAGCGTAAACAATTTCTTCCTTCTATCTAGTCTAAATCTACCCCGCTTTAGTTTAAAGCCATTCCCCCTTGTCCTGTCGCAACAGGCCCTGCTAAAACGTTTGCCACCATCTTTTTTATAAGCCCCCTTGAAGTACTGACAGGCTGCAATAAGGTCTCCCCGAAGCCTTCTCTTCTCTAGGCTGAACAACCCCAAATCTCTCAGCCTTTCTTTGTAGGAGAGGTGTTCCATACCACATGCTTTCCTTTCCTACCAGACTGTGGTTAACCCTCTGAGAAACTTATCCAGAATTTTCAAGGTGATCTGGGATGGAAGGAGTTATGCGTTATAAATCAGTTGTAGGTATTATCATCAGCTGCTGAAAAAAGCATAGCAATGGGAGGAGCCATGGGGAAATAATTGTAGTGTATGTTAATTATGTTTAGTTAGCTTGTGCTCACTGCTCAGAAGCACATCTCCCTGAATCAATTAATATCGGAAGAATGGAGAAGCATGAAAAAGGCACAACCTATTATCTCTGTTCTTGAAGGCTGCAGTCTGATTCCCTCATTCTTCCACTACGCAAATTTCTTACATCTAATTTCTTTCCAAAGTAAATAAAGACAATTTCTTGAGACATATGTTACCTGTGGACAGACGGTTCAGTGTTTTTTAAATTGAGTGTATATGCATACGTGTGTGTGTGTGTTTCTGGCGCAGCTGGTGTAATAGAGCTTTCACATTCATTTTTGCTTTTTAATTGAATAGTAAATTAATTTGATTAATAAAAATCCTGGGTAGCTCCTGAATGTGAATTAAAGGCAGGTTAAGCACATAAATATAATATCTTTCAAACTAGTCATTTTGCAAAGCTTCTAATTTTTCTTTTCCTTTTACTTCCTTAGGGCTGTAGTAGTGACACTGGAGTGGGTGCATGCTGTTCTTAAATGTTTATTTCCGTTCACAATGGCTATTTGAATCATTGCCAGCTAGGATATCTTGCAATCATTTTGTGCTATTTCTTAGTCTCTTTTAATATTATACTGAACTCTTCCTGAGCATATCTAATATCACATGACTGAAATGACTAATATTTAAATAATACCTAGCAAATACCAGATACCTGAATTGAACAGTTTAGCCATGTCTGATTTATTTTTTCCATCTTTAGAGGACCTGTTCCTTTAATTCAGTGCTATTTTCCTGTTCTTTTAACACATGCATTATCTTGACTCCATGGCGCTTCAACTGAACCCAGGAAAAGTCTCAAGACCTTGGGAGCAGGACCCAGCTGTATTATTTTTTGGTGACAGGTAAATAAGAGACTTTCTTTTTCTCAAAAGCTTAGTCTGGGAGGAGTAATGAGAAGCTACAGCAATGAGACAGGAAACCCAAAATAAGAACAGGAAAATGAGGATTGATTGGGATATCAAGTTGAGGCGTATACATGGCATATGCTTTGATCTTTGTCTATGAAAACACCTATGTGAAACCTTGTTTCTTTATTTGCTGTTTTAATATAAAGCATTATTGATCCTTTGCGCATTGATCTTTTGATCTAGTATCTCTTAAAACTTCACTTCTCCGATTTGTGGTGTACACTGGAAAACCTACATCTGTACAAAAACCCTTCTGTGTGCAGCAATACACTGCAGTCACTCCAAGGCCAAGATATATGATTTAACAAACCAACAAGTTATCTTTCCATTTCTAACTGATTTAAAAACAATTGCCTTACTGTTGCTTCAGAGGAGGGTGGGTCTTTCACTGTCACAAGGTCACTTTGCAAGTTTTAATTGCTGGGTGCTGTTCTGTCCTTTCATGGCTTTTCTAAGTGATAAATAGCTCATCGGTTCAAAAGCTAGTCTATATAAACAAGCTTATCTCTGCCCATAGTCTTTAATGAAAAATGAGTTGTGAGTATCATTGTTAATCATGGTAATTGCTAATGTTAAGAGGGCTGGTATTATGAGTTTTCCTATTAGGCTTTCAATTCGTTATATAAAATGAGCAATCTAGTAGCCATCTTTAGCATTCTAATTTTAATTATCTAGTGGCTGCATTTCAGTCCACCCTTTCTTTATTGAGATTAACAAAACCTTTAATGCAGTAACCAGTGTCTTTTGAAGTAATTGGTCGAAGTTACTTGAAATGTTCAATATGCAATCTTATCATTAAAGATCAACTCATCACACTATGATGTGCTTCCTTCTGGGAATCTCTATTAGTTTTGATTTAGCTTACCTGACTTACCCTGGCAATTTTGCCCACATTTGTTCAGCTCTATACTGAAAAGACCCCACATTTTACATGTGTAAAATACAGAGCGTGTAAGGAAAAAAGATAGCAAGGGAAGACTTCAGGACTAGTCAAGCCTAGACTCTGCGAAGAATGAAAGACAAAAGGACAGAGGAAAACCAGATTTAAAACCCACGCTAAAACTTCATACAACTCCTTAGACAACCAGCAGTAGCGTTTAAAAGAATTATGGACTACAGTATCCAGGCAGCAACTCCTAAAAAATTCACCATACTTCATGCATGTCTGCTTCAGCTTTGTAGGATGAAGTACATTGAATGTATCTTCTCTCCATCATTTGAGATACAAGTATTCATTACAGCAGCATCGTGCCCATTTAAATGAATCAAGAGGGAGAGCTGCTTTGAATATATCTGTGTGCATCAGTGATGCAAGCTAAAGTGGCTGGCATCTCCCATTTTCTGGTTTTATATTTACATTATATATTACGGCATAATAAAGTTCTACTTATGGAAGTGCAAAAGATGCAGAAGGTGACATTTACAGATGTATGAAAGAATAATTTCTTTTATCTCTAAAATAAACACAAGGTTTCTGCCAGTCCCAGTTTCTGCAGGAAAGAGGGTGGAAAGGTTAAAAAGGGTACAGAAAGGAATAGGTTATGGAATTTCCCAGAGGGAACGATTATATTTTTAAGAAATTCTTCCACACAAACACACATGGATCTGCTTATCATGGGAGGAAACAGAAAGACATGTGGGAGCCGGACTTCACACCAAAGGCAGTGGCACTGGGGCAGCGAGATGTTTATGGATGTTCCCAGCATACCTTGCTGATACAACCTGCCAGGAAGGGCTCCCAGATGTGAATATACTTAAATAGCTTTTCTAATAGCACTAAATATTCTAGTACAGGTGAGCTGTTAACTATCTTTGCCATTTGTACAGTTTGAGCTATCATTGACTCAGTCATCAGAAGGCTAGTTTGACTTTGATGTTTGCAAAATGTTGAAAGCTGAACGATATTCTTTGTTCTTGCATCAATAGAAGGTGTTTCACTCACAGCTGCAAATCCTTTTATTTCTTGGCTACATTTAGCCATAAAATACGTCTATCCTTTGTTCTCAATGCTGAATCAGTTTCTTTAGGTCATAGAATAAGGAGTCTCAAACCCTGATTAGGGTCCTTTGGTGTTGTATTTATTTATTATCATTTTGTCACAGTAAAAATCATCTTCATTAATTATGAGTGAAATTCAAGCAATGATCCAGGAATTTAAAGATG
Organism: Aptenodytes patagonicus; assembly: GCF_965638725.1. Classification (NCBI taxonomy): domain Eukaryota; kingdom Metazoa; phylum Chordata; class Aves; order Sphenisciformes; family Spheniscidae; genus Aptenodytes; species Aptenodytes patagonicus. The sequence continues at coordinate 7,836,197 of NC_134952.1, forward strand.
CTCTGCATTTTGCACCCCTCCCTTACTTGGTGTGTTCTAAGTTTTACAGGCTGCAGGGTAAGTTGAGTCCTGTTTGTATGCATGAGGATACGGCTGTGTGTGAGGGTAGCAATGATTGCAGCTGGCCGTAAAGGACCTGGTTCTTCTAATGCTCTCACTCTACATTAGCACCGGAGAAAGTCTAAAGAAGACGGTAGGATTACTCCGAACTTCTTATAGTGCAAATAAGAACCGACTCTCCTACTTTTAATGTTGTTGGTAGATGTTCGATATCTCTGTTTAATACTCCAAGCATGACCTCCAGTGAGAAGTTCATTAGCTGCACACTGAAATAAGGCCTGACCCTAGGCAGAATGGAAAAGGACTTGGTGTTATGCAGCTCCTGTCAGTCCCAGAGTGCTTGTCAAGGTTATGAGTTAAAGATTGATAGTGGAGTCACTGCATAAGCATTTATATGAGAGGGGAGAGGTCACAAACAGGCCCTGGGTGTTAGATCCTCTGTTACAAAGAGAGGGAATATTGGCCAGAATGCAAGAGTAGTTGTCCTTCTCTTTTCAAGAAGTGTTATGGAAATCTGTCTACTGTAATACTTGTTCCTTCTTGAAACACATTTCAAACTCTTAACGAACTTACTTATATATTTCCAGGTGTAACTTCTACTGCTCTGCAGGTGCAGATGGAGCTATACAAGTAGTTAATTAAATGGTGTGACAGTCCTGTATATATCACAGGTAGGCCATATACAGAAAGGCCATATAAAACCTAGGAATTAACTCTTGATGTGTCCACCACATCCTAAGCATAACCACCAGCCTATTCTTCTGCCAGATTGCTATTGCACAGTTCCTTTTGCAAACAGCCAACTGCGCAAACATGGAAGGCACTACATGTTCTTAACATGCAGTGAATTTGGGTGATAAAGAGAATTTTGTCCATGGTATAGATGACCATAACTCTTTCAGGGCACTCTGTGAGAAACTAACAGGATCTGATTCTGGTAAGCTTATTTTATTTTAAGTAAGTCAACTGTACCTCTTTCAAAACTATTCTGTTTCAAGGCCTCAAATATTTTAAAAAAGGGAGTTTAAATTTGCAGATGATCAAATGTCCATATCTCTTGATCAAGGAAGTCTGTCTTTGCACATTTTGTCTCATGTTGCTGTTTACCTTCAAGAAGACCAGTTGTGACACACAGTTTTAAAGAAATATTAGCCAGATTTCTTGTGTGCTATTCAGCTAAATCTACTCCAGTACCAACCCTGTTTCCTCACCTGGTGGTAACAGTGGCTTTCAGCTCTAATTCTCCCTGGGCATTTTGCAGAGTCATCATTTTCCCAGCATGCTTTTCTGGTTCTGTTTTTTTTTTTTTTAATGTGGCACAAACCGGGAAAATGAGACCAGCTTTAGTAAATCAATTGTCTGCACCTATCCCTCCTCTGATTTAAAGGATTTTTTTTTTTATGGCTGTAGAGATGGCCTATTTTCACCAGGCTGAAGTCTCACATCATGGTTATAGGACATATATTTTTGGATACAAAATGCTGTAATGTTTTTTTCAGTGGGACAGGTGGGCATGTAAAAATGTTTCTGGCTGTTCAACAGAACGGAGAGCACCAGGGGACCTCTTAGTTTGCTAAATCCAATCCCCTCGCTGGCCCCATGTCATATAATCAGTGTGTTGAGCTCCATTTTACAAGTGGTTGGTTTCATTAGCTCAGTTTGTACCATGAGATTTAGAGTAGCTTTCTGAAATATAGAGATTTTCTTCTAATGTCCAACCAGTGAATGTCCAGCAACCATATCTCGTCTCTGTCTTTCATTATCACCCTGCATACAACAAAATCCTTTAGTCTCTTTTTCTTTCCTTTGATCAACCTGGCAGGAAGGATGTTTGAATTTGTCTGTCCTGGATAAGGTTGACCAGAACTGTATACAATGCTTCCATTTATGTGGTATGCCCTCTTGTTGGCCACACAATAGGGACTGTAGGCATTCCTGCTTCAAGCCAAACAACTTGCAATGGAAGAAGAGCAACTCTCATAGAGGGCACCCAAACAAAAGGATCTGCAGAATGACCTTCAGAAGAGCTGAAGGTCATAACATTCAGCATGGGAATGCAAGGTCCATATGACAGGTAACCTCCATACAACTTCTTCCTGAAGTCCTGCTTGGGACTTGGTTCAACTATGTGACTTAATATCTTTTCCAAATCTTTTGTTAATTTTATTTTGGAAGAAATTGTTGACAGTCAGTATCATCAGCCATGCGCACACCCACAAGTCTGACTCTTCTTGAATCATGATGACCCTCCTGGCTCTTTGACCTCTGCCCAAACCTCTCAGTCTGTCATTCATTATAGACCTCTGGTGGAAAATAAAGTCAAAGCCACGTGACCCAGGAGTCTGGTCACAACAAATCTTTGTAGTTCCAGCCTCTAAGTTATAGAATGTGCTAGATAGGAAATAGAATGGAAATGAAGTAATATTTCAATATTTTCATGCTGCCTGCATTACAATTATGATGTTAATTAATTATCTGCCTGGCAGTTAACACCATGCAGAGGCATGGTTGCGGTCGACTTCCTGCTGTTCTGCTAGCAGTGAGTAATTAACCTCTCCTCTTCCCTGGGATTCTCTACAAGATGATCAGCGTGTTGATGATATAATTATTATTAATGCAGTTTCTGTGTTTCGTTGACATTGTTAATTACTTGTCGGTAATCAGCTAATGTTTAATCTTCCTTGCTGGATAGCTTCTTAAAAGGCTGCTTGAAATGGTTCAGAGAGGCTTCCCAGCACATTCTCACTCCTCATTGCATCCAGTGTCGGACAGACCACTATTCAGAATAAATTATTATCTAAATACTACAAAAAGTCTACTGAAGTTGGGGAATTTTGTATCAAATTAAATTGCTGTTTTCACTGTTGTAAGCGAGAATATGTAAAGCTGTTGTCAATAAATTAGGGAAACAAGTGGGATCCCTTTTGGTGCCAGCTGTAAAAACTGATCTCACTTACAAAATTGTCAACATAATTTAAAGAGCAAAATTTAATTTAGTTCTGTTTTTTGTTTTTAGAGGATTAGTGTTTTTCCTGCAAATAACTGTTCATGACATTTTTACTTTCAGCAAAAGTAAGAAATCTCTTTCCTGGAGTCGACCAACTATGAAAGCATATGGGCATCGTATACTATGTGAAATTTTCCTTAGTAAAAATTGCTTTCGCACAGATTTTAAAGGTAATGGCAAAAGGTTTTCTTTTTTTTTTCCTAAAACATTGCTTAAATGCATATGCCTTAAAATCAGATTAGACCAATTCTCTTTCCCACTGCAATAAACAGAACGGAAAGTTTGAAAAAATATTTTCATAAAATAAAAGAGTCAGTGTTATTTTTTCAGCACGTGGTTATATCCACCAAAGTCACTAGTTCATTTTGCTTTAAATTCCTAGGTTGGCATTTATCAAAATACCAAAAAGACATCAGATTATTGGGGTAGAACAGTAAACAATTAATTGTATTCAGTGTGCTCTTCTTTTGAGACTGGAACTACTCCTGCCTTTCTAGGTAAAATATATAGCTTAAAACCAGGATGATGTGAAGACACCAGAAGAAATTCTGATCTTTGGCAGAACTGGGCTTAAACTTATTTACAGGATAGGAACACTTTGAGAAAGAGCAGTCAAAGGAAGACCTTGAAAGAAAAGAAGAAGGTACTTGATAAAGGAGATCATACATTTTTCTCTGCCTAGTGCTGGTAAGGTCCCAGTGGTAGTATGGTACCTGAGTTTGCAGTATTTTATTTCAAGAACAGTGCAAGAATACGTGGTCCATAAGGAAAGAGTGAATTAATTGATGTTTTCAGCCTGAAGCAGAGAAGGCTGAAACTCTGTTCATGGTAACAGTCTCATACTTGCTAGGCTTCTGCAAAGAAAGGGAGCTCTGTCACGGCTGTCTCTATGAGGGCTAAAATACAAAGAAATATGATAACACTGCAGACAGAGACTAGGATTAGACGTTAGGAAAGACTCCAAGAGTAAGAACAGGCAGAGAAGCAGAGTGAGGAGTTGCCAGGATTTAAATTGGCCCAAGGAAAATGGAATCAGATGAGTTGAGGAGCAGGAATGAGGGAAAAGAAAAAAGAGGAGGGGAGAAATATTGAACTGAACAGAAGTTCTGCAAGTAAAGAGAGATGTGTCTGAGATGATGAGGGGACACCTGCAGTGGAGACAATGCTGGGAAGCAGAGCAGTTGTGAAAGGGGTTCCCATAAAAGCAGCAAGAGATGGGAGGAGCAATAGTGCAGGCAAGCAGGATGAGAATAAAGAAGCCATTTGGGAGACCACAAAGAAGAAGGGATTAGAGGAGAAGAAGGACAATTAAATGCAAGGCAGGAATAAGGACTTGGTTTTATTTCAACTGGAGTCACACAGCAGAGGCTGTGAGCAGTTAAAAGGAGATCCTTCCAATGCCATTTTAAAACTGTCTTAATTGCTTTGCTCTGCAAGAATTTAATGCCAAAAAATCTGCTATCTTTTGCCCGAGATTATCCTCAAGTTTTGCTTTGAATCTGGAGTTTGGGAAACTTGGAGCAAAACTCAGCCAACTCTACTTTATCCCTTACTTCAGACTGAAACCCTGCAAAATGCTTCTACGTTATGCTAATGTTTTATTTGGAACCACAGTCTCTCCTGTGTCAACTAGAAAATGTTGTATGCTTAAACTCAGCTTAAACTCTTGTGAAATTGGGGAACAAGTAGTGTCATAAATCTCAGAAAATGTAATCACTTTTCTTTCTGGAAGTTTCAGCCTCACTTTTAAACTCAGACACCCAAAGGATAAGTGTCCACATTTCCTTTGCAAAGCCTGTGGCAAAGTCTAGTCTCACCAAGATAACTAGCAGGATTGTGTAACACAGAGTGCTACACTTGAAGGGGAAATGTAACATTTTTTATTTCCTAAGTTTCACATAAAGGTAATATAAATGAGCATGCAGACTGTGGAATGGTTCATATTTTACGTATTCAAGCTCTGGTAATAGGTGGGAACAATATGAATTGTATTTGTGTACTGAACAAGGTCTAGTTACACAGCCTGCCTTTGATAACACTCCTCATTTTGTAAGCTATATGACATGTCAATTTACTGTTTCCATTTTGGAGACTGAGAATGTTGGATTGAAGCTTCAAGATCAAAACAAAGGTTAAAACAAAAGAACTGTTGATTTCTTTTTTCCCAAGTGTAAATATTCTCGTGTATCGGAGGGTGACACCCTGTATTATCTGGAAATAGGGACTCCGGTTGTACATTCCTTTTACAGAGGGAGGATGGTTTGGTTGTTATGGTATTTGTCTTGAATGTGGACGGCATGGGTTTAATTCCTCAAACTGCTACAGACTTTGTGTATGACCTTGGGAAAATCGTTCAGACCCAGATCCTCAACAGTACTTAGACGCCTTGTGTTTGCAGGGCTGAAGTGATCTGACAAAGTCTGAATTTTGAATGCTTCTGTTTAATGGACTATTTGCAAACACCCTCATATAGGCAAAGCACAAGCTATTAGGTCATCCACTATTTCTGGGCTTCAGCTACATCTTTGGATATTATTTATTCACTGCTTGCTATGGATGCTGTCTAATAAGTCAGGTAAGTCACACAGTGTATCTGTTTTGTCATGTGATGACAGATTCCACAGTGAATACTGAATACTGGTTTTTTACAAGTATCATTTTGAGATGAGAGTATGAAAAAATGGCAATCAGCCATTATCCCAAGTATTTCTGTAGGTAGGAAAGCACTTTCAGATTAGAATTCTAACCCAAAATGACTAAAACCATGGTTACACAAGAAGCCAGTTGGGTGAGAGTCAAAAACACGTGAAGGGAGTTCTGCAGCATTTCTCCTTGTTCTGCAGAAGGCAGTGCAGAGTGGCACAAGCTGATCAAAGTGAGAGGCAGCAACCCGTCAGGAGCCAAATCTTGTTTTTACCCAGAACAGTGTAAATCTGGCACGGCCCCAAGAAGTCAAGGGCTTTCCTTCAGATCTGCAGCAGGCTGTCTGGGAGCAGGAGCTTTACTGGCAGTGGCATGGAAGATATTGGAACCAGCTTGCCCCCCTGCAACTATATGAAATTATCAGGGTGCTTAACATGCAAAAGAATAAGATTTGACATTACATTTATTCCTGCATAGTGAATTCAAGGTCAGTATGAGCTATTGTCAATTGCTGCCTGAGTATATTACTTGACTAACTCTATTCAAAGACCAATAAAATAGATTTCCCACAAACAAGCTCTAGAAATAGTTTTTACAAAATTCAGTTCCTCCTAATTAAACAAAGAACACTCTGGGAATTTAAAAACCATATTAGCTCATTTACACAATACAATGGCAGATGGTAATTAAAAAAACCTCTCAATAAAAATGTACCGAAGTTTCAGCTAAGAAGACTTGTTTTTTTTTAAAAAATCTAGTTCTGATATGGTCTATGTTTTGATAACACAAGAAGAATCTCCTATCAGTAGGAAATGACAGTTTTCAAAGGTTTTTAAAATGTCTCTTGTTCTAAGTTATAACCTTAGGAATGAGTCACTGAGAGTCGGTCTGTACATTTGACCCTCCATTACTGCAGCTGGAGCCACCTTACCCAGTTTTTCACAGACAGGGTCTCTGTCATTCTCTCTTCAGTCTAGTCTACACTACAAGAAGTTTGCTGCTCTATTCATGTGTGCTTTTACCAGCATAGCTCATGGAGCACCCCAGGGGATATATAGTACTCTATCAGTATAACTGCATCTACACTGGGGCTTTGGGTACAAAAAAAGGGACGTTTTTGTAATATTGTTGAAAATTTCTAGTGTAGATTGTCTGGCTTACTTTTGGTGGAACCTTATAATATCATTGCTAATGTTTCCTGTAGGTGTGTAATGCCATAGCTGCATGGATGTACAGGAAAGCGAAGGTCACGTCATGGATGCCTGGCATACACGTGAGCTGGATTTAGGATCTTCCCTGAAGCCAAAGGAGTGATGAGTAGGTGAAAGCATCTCTGTTGACTTCCTTCAGATCATCAGAGGAATTGTTTACTATATTCAAATCAATTAGGCTGAGCTGCTGTTATTTCTCTAGGACATTGCAAAAGCAACTCCTAGAAAGAGTGGAGTCAGGTATCGCTGTAGATATCTGCTGGCTTTAGAACTGTTATTGGTCCTGATTGTATATATGAAATAAAGTGTTTGAATCTCAGAGTTCAGGGTGTTTGCAGGGCTGGTAGCTGAAACAACTTTATATGCTGTATGTACGTTTATATGTTGTATGTAAATCATGACATTTAGCATTGTTGAAGTAAGTGTGGGATAGTATGATACCTACATTAGACAAGAAGGGGTTTTTTGGTAGAAAAACTTAAAACCCATCAATGTGTCATGGAGAATATACTTCTGCTTTGAGCTGCAGGTTGGTTCATTGATTACCAGTTATTATGAACACTTTTGACTGCTGAAGCAGAAATAATGTTCAAAGTAGGGACAAGGGACTGGAGAAGATCTGCTGGGTCACTCACTCCTCTGCTCACATGGGCACACTGGATTGCCCTTATAATTGATCAAAATTCCATTGAAACCACTTAAGTGTCCTGTTCCCAGCTCCTTACTGAAACTCACCTACTGGAGGGGTATTCCTGAACTTCATCACTTCACTAATTAGAAACCTTCTTATAATTTCCAGACAAAAAATTATGGTTGATCAGTTTATATCCATGTATTCTGTGCCAGGGTAATTTCTGAGCTGAAGCAGTTAGCTTCCTTCTGTGGTGTGACCCTAATGAAATTTGCATTATGCTGTTCTTATATGATTGCTCTTTCCATTTCTTCAGAGCAATGAAAATTAGAGAGTCTTCAGGTTTTAATTTTATTTTGTGTGGCAAATAGTCAGACTGTGATGGCTTCTAGAGCATTAAATGGGGCTTGAGATGTCATATGAGTATTGCAAATACAAACAAGGGGAACAAGAAGCTATCTCTGTCCTGAGCATTTAAAAGTTACAAATAAAATGAAGTGGTTGAAAGGAAAAAATAGCTCAACTTTGTTAGTTCTGGATACAAAGTATGGGCTTTTTTATTTATGGGAGAAGCAGGAAAAAAGGGAAGATTTCAGCTGAAAAGGGAATAGTTCACACTTGCTGCCTGTCTCTGTAGTGGTCTGGGTTTAAAGGCACTACAGAAGAAGTCCCTTTGAATGAAGATTTGATGGAAAATAAGGTAGGGACCATCTTCATCTTTTTCCATGTGTATCTCACCTGCACATTATCAAGATTGAGGGAAAAGTGTGATGTTTTTGGAGGAGAAGCTGATAACGGCTTAGACTGCTGGCTGAGGAAAACCAAGGGATGGTATTGCAATAGGGCACTAGGCATGTTTGACAGAGGGAGTTAAGTAAAAGAAGTCTTTAAAGCCAAAAAAGTTGCTGTTAGGCATAATATGAGTGGAAGGGAAAGGGGTGACTATCATCACACAGCAGGTCTTCCTAATAGGCAATGACCAACATGAAGGGAAAAAGAGCATGGAATATTCAAGTGCAGAGGCAACAAGGCTTGGATGAGAGTTTTAGCTGAATGGAAAGCCTGAAAGATATTGTTAGATACATGTGAAAAACAGGAAATGTTCAGATATTGCCTGAGCACCTGCCTGCAAGCACGTGGACTGAATCTATGGTCTGACCTTGTTCATGTGGCTGAAGGGGTGAAAGGGTGATTGAATTGCGTTCACTTCCATTTGCCCATTTGCAAACGCAATGCTTGTGCTGGGTGTGGGCATGTGTAGTCAGTGCAGGGAAATTTTTTTTTTAAAGTTTAAAGCTTATTTAGTTCCCATTACAAAATAAGAAAAACAATGACCTGTAAGGAGCATTAATTATTGGCTGCAGGCATTTAAAGAGACCTCTCAGAGATTTCATCTACTCAGCTGCAAAATAGGTTAAGATTATTATCCCCATCTCACAAGTCGGGGTCTGAACCTCAAGGTCTCACAGTATGTCAGTAGCAGAGTCAAATAAAAAAATATCCAGCAAGCTCTTGCTCTAACCACAAGCCAGTACTGCTGCACTCAATATAGTATATAGATAGTACGCTGTAAACTCCTGTGAAAAGAATCTGTGGTTTTATTACTTCAATAATCTCAAAATCTAATTCTGATTTTGCTGGTGTGGTGTCAGTGCTATGAATCTATCTCATCCAAGTTGGTTTCTTTTCAAATTTTTCAATCTGGCTTGTCTAGGGAGGCAGGGTGACATTTCTCCTTGTTTTGTTCTTTTTTTATTTCTTTTACCTCTGTCACAACCCTCTAAAAGAACACTTTAGAAAATGACAGAGAAGCAGTGTTTGTAAAATGTCATGATCACAAACAATCAGTGATTGCATGCTACATTTATCGTACATCAATGTCCCTGCCATCAATTGTTTCTTGAAACTACAGAAGTCCACGAAGTAAAGCGGGACTTGCTCTTACAGTGAGTTGTCCTAACAACTTTTTGTAGTCCCTTGTTTTAGCAGTAGAGCTGAGCTAATTATTTAAATCCTGTATTGCCAACTCTGACTTTTTAATTCAGTGAGTTGTTAGTAGTTGTTTGCAAATATTTGCCAAACATTTTTGCTGAGCCTTATCCCATGCTTTGACAGTTCATTACTGAGCCATGTGATGTGATTTTCTTTCTGATTCTAGACTGGGTATACTGGCTGTTTTTAAAATGAAAGAATAATGAATTGCTAAATTTGAAGACAAAATTTCAGTTAATTTGTTGTTAGTTTCACAAATTAGCTGTGTCAGTCAGAATCTGTGGGAATAGCACACAGCAAATCTCCCAAATCAAAGTAAATTGCACTGCTTACTTTCACTCACAAAAATACAAACAAATCCATCAAAATATGCCATCTGTTCAAGCATTTCAGCATAGCTGCTCTCTATGATCCATGACTTTTGTTTGTTCCCTGAAACACTCATGAGTCAGGCCAGCTGTAAGTCCTTTCTTAGCTTTCCATTGCAGTTTTAAGGTGAAGAAACAAGGAATAAAGAAAATGGCATCTTAAATATGTGGTGATGCTTCTCCTGGTGGCATAGTATAATGGTAGTCTTTATATTGCCCCACAGGCACATGTGATTTCAGAAGCAAATGAAAAGGTTGATCGTGATCTACACAGCTCGCTGCAATTTGGCTCCAACTCTCTTGGATATGACTTCAACTCCTTGTAGGCTATCTCAGTACCTAAGAGCAGTGGGGACCTCTCTGCTGTAATTGTTGGGCTATCTTTGGCATTGGAAAATTTCCAGTGATGGCTTCTTTCTGTGGTAATAGGCTTCTGCCTTCTGGCCTGATAACATGTGCAGGGATGCACTCAATTCTAGGTGCCCAAAATTTAACCAGGGGAACCTGTGGCTAGGGACAGATGGAGGAGGCTTGATTTCTCAACGGGGTCACCACCAGGTCCCTCCAGAGTGGGAGGCACAGCTGAACAGAGAGTTAACATACTGGGAGCCAAGGTATCATCAACGTTTGTTTCACATAGGACCCCACTGCCATTTCATCAGCATAGAGACCTCCACCATAGACCACAGCCTCAGCCAGTTCCCACCCAGGCAGTGCAACATCATGCGGTGTTGGGAAGGGTATGTGTTTGTCAGCTGTGGCGATGAATTTGTTCAAATCCTGCTCTTCGTCGGACCAGAGTGGTTAGGTTGATGTAACTGCAGATGTTTGTGAGAAAGATCTGTCCTGGAAAATGGATGTCTTTGCACAAAAATCCAGAGCTCTGTCTTACACCTGTGTTACAAAAATCTCAGTAGCTGCATTTCTATAATTATTTTCCTAGAAAGACTAGCGCAGTAATGACTTAAACTTGAATTTTGCAACTGTCCTGTGATAGATACCTTGAAAAAAGCCTTATCTTCGTATTCATATTTGTGTCCTTAATTGCAATCAATATGGTGAGAAACAATTTGATTCCTGCATATACTGCATTATCTACTATAAGAATAAACTACAGTGCAGATTATGCAAATACTGTTATATAACGACAACAGTTACTGCAGTGTCTTCCATGGTATATATCAGTGTACTGTAGCAATTAAACAGTATAGTGAAGCCATGGCAATTACCATTCTAAATTATAATAAGCAATTCAATATACACTATAGCATAAATCATTTCCTTATAGCAACCACTGTATATGTGCTTCAGTTTTTATTCTAAAGCTCTTATTACTTGTCATCTGAACACTGAGCCAGATGATTTGTACTGCATACTTGTAGTTTCAATGCATATTTATTATATGACTTTTGCAAAAAATGCTCATAATGATTATAACTGTGTTAACTTATTATCAGTTTGCAGTGATATCTTAGAAAAATAAATCAATGATGTTGTGGGAAGGAAGGATACCCTTTGATTTTTTTTCAAAAACCCACCCAGAACTAGACATAACCTTCATATAATCTGGAGCTTAATAAAGCTAACTCCCCGTAATTTTAGGGGATCTAATTCAGAATGAAACACATGAACTACTAAGTGAAATTCTATTCATTTTTAGAATCAGCTTTCTTTCTAGGTAGTAAACAGATTCCCACTAAAACTTGTGCATGATTTTAATTACAGATAAGTTTCTTTTTAAAGGCCAGAGCATTCATGCTCAGGTTGCTAAGCTGAATTCAATACATCTATATGTTAACGGTAGCAAGGTAATGTGTAAACAGGGAAAGTATTGGAACCAATTGAGGTTAATTTGGTTTTGATCAATTCACATTGACTGCACTTTACATGCAAATGAGAAGTGTGTTGGATTATCCCAGCTGAAAATAGCTGAGATACTGAACTCTTTTTAAAAATCAAAAAACAGAATAAATGAAACTGGAGAAACAGAAAGTGGAAAGGCCTGTGTTCAAAGTGTTGGTAAAGAGAAGCAAAGAATTACTGAGTAGATAATGTTAGTATAGCTCAGCGTAGTACAGATTTATGGAACTGTTGTGTAGGGAGTCAAGATGATAAATTCTGGATCCTATTTACAGTATTATCAATTTTTATGCTGTTAAGGCTACTAAAAATTGATTGTTAATTTTAAAATAACTTGGAAAACTTTGCATGAACCAGGCAAATGAGGAAAAGCAAGTACAATATAAGACAGACAAAAAGAAAAAAGAATAAATGTGGAAGTTGCCATTTGGTAACATCAAATCTCAACAGAAAAATTTGTTTTCTGGCTGGAAATCAGGCCAAAAGTATGTGCTCTTCTTTAACTTTATTCATGTCTGTAGTCCCACTGAGGTGGACAAAATCTGTTGCATTCATGGCACTGAAGAAGAATAGGGTGAATGGACTGCAACGATCATGAGGTAGTTGTAGGTCAGTGATGCATTTGATCCAGTCTCATGTAATAGTACCCACAAAAATCATTCCACCTGACTTACAATGAATGATGTGGATAGAGAAATATCTGTTGGAGCATAAAGAATAGTGACAGTGAATATGTGTAACGCTGCTGGCAGTAGTGTAGTTGAGCGCTGTGGCACTCAGCACAATACAGGTCCTTGCTAAAGAAGCCCTTAAGCTTACGTTTACCTTTAAGGGAGCTGTTTACATCTTACAGACTTCAACAGCACTTAAACACACATGAAGACACTTTCTTGAACAAGAATGCTTTCTTCAGTACTAATATCACCCTTAATGACCCAGAATGGGAAGTAGCCTAAGTTGTGAGGAGTTGTGAAAACCGGGAAGGACGTGGGTATACTTATAGGAGACATTAGAAACGTGACAGGAAATTGGCAAATGAGATGCAGTCTTGAAAAATGCATAATGGGACACTAATCCAGAAGGAAAGCATCCAAAGCAGATATTGAATCAGAAGAAGAAAGACGGAAGGCATATGGAGCAGGAACTTTTCTTGGGAGTGTGGGACACTGATCCAAGATTGATATAGTAGTCATAATTAATAAACAACTGGTTCAACTAGTAAGTATGCAAAATTAATATATTCACCGCGTTTCAGTTATTATTGCTAACTTCTAAAATACCACCCACCCACCTGAAAAGATGAGAGGAGTGTAAAAAGGATGTGGCCTCTGGTTACCATCATACCCTTCTTCTCAATAGCTTCAGGGGTGAGGGAAGACTCCGTTACGAGACCAAGATGAGATTGTCTTGCATTTGTCAACAAATGTCCAAGGCAGTTCCAAATATTCCTAAAACACTTGGTTAAAAAACTTTAGAGAGCTGATCTGTTAAGTTATTTTTTGTCCTCCCTGTATTATTTGAATAAAAGTCCTATTTTTTTTGCTTTCTTTGTCTGACTGACTGGAGGCTCATGAGCTTCTGGCTGATTATTCTGGGCTTGGATTCAGGTGGCACATGCCAATGAAAATTGTATTGGTAGCTCTGGGCACTAAATTCCATTTAGCCAGAAAATAGGCATAGTTCAAGCAATGCAAACTGCAGGATTGGATGATGCCTGTGTGTGTCAACTCTGATATACAGTTTCTATCTCTTTGCATGAGAGGAAGAATTCATCTCTGTCATCTTGACCACTCTGCTAAGACTGCTGGCAAGGCAGCTGTTGAGTTTGTGTTATGATGCAGGTTTTTGTCTGCTGACCTAAACCATAACCCTCAAAATTCACAGGCAGGTCTATTAAGGTTGCTGTTGGGATACATATGAGAGAGTAGTAACTCTTTTTTATGATTGCAATGCTGAGCACTTCCAGAATTAATTTGAAGTTTGAGGCAAAATTACCAATATTAGGACATAGGAGTGCTTGCATAACTTCAAAAGAATGTTTTCATGAAACACCTAGACCTTACTTGATGGGTCTACGTGGCATTGCACTGGGCTCTGGAGACTTCCTTGAGTCTCTTGCAGAGGCCTCGTTGTGTTGAATTTCTTGGGTGTAGATGCTCTCTCAGGTTTTTTAAGTTTCCATAGGCTCACAAAATAGAGGATAAGTACAGAAGCAAAAAGGCTCTCTAGTTGGATCCCAATTTATTCCATCACTCCAGAGGAAGGGTCCTCGTGGTGGCTGTCCATGCAGGTGCTGATGGGTTATCATTGTGTTCAATAACTTTCCAAGACTCAGCTGCCCGAGAGGGGTCTGACTTCGGAGTGTAAGTCCTAACTAAATACCATCGTGTAATATGAGATTTCTTACAACTTAAAAAGATGTCCCAGTCATTCCAGAACTTCTTTAAGATATGATTCACCATATCTTCTTTTCCAAGAAAGGTATCATAGTACATTGAAAAAACAATGCTGATATAGTCCAGAATTTAAAATCTTTATAAGCAGTTTCTCTGGGATATTCTGCATGTTCATGTGGACCTGCAGATTCCTTTGGAGATGTGTCCCACCATAGGGAATTTGTTACGTTTGTGCCATGTCATGGTGACTAGCTCTTTAATCTTGCTAAGCTAGCTGTCTGCTTGTTGGACAACCTCTTTGGTCCAGTTGGTGCCTGACCTGCTTTGTGAAAACTGTTAGCTGATCCTTCCCCACCTGGACTTAGTTGGGATGGTAATTCCTGGGCTAGGGTATAAATCCCTTCTCTCTGTTAAGATAGCCTTTCTTTCCATCAAAGGTGCTCTCAATTGCTCTTTGTGTGAGACAATAATTTCTGGAATCTCTAATCATAATGTGGCTTTTGCTTTGCCATACTTTTTTATTTTCCATCTGCAAGTCCTTAGCCTCAATGACAGGTTTTAACAGTACCAGCAGTCTTGGTTCTTTTTACTTACATTATTTTACTTACATAGAATCATAATGATTCTATGATTCTATGATTCTACTTTTTTCTAATTGCTAATGGCTTTTCTTTCTTTGCTAATATCATCCTTTTTTATCAGATGCTGGCTCATGCACTTGTATCTGGATTAAACATAATAAAAAGTTCCACTTGCTTTTTAGGTGATAGTCTGCCTCACCTTCTGCTGCAGCAATGATGAATTGTTCTGAGCTAGTGGTCAGTCACCTATTATGCTGAGTTCACACCACTGGTACTTGGTAAATGTGGATTATGAATGCACGCAACACATTTGAGGTGTTTGCCATAGGGTGTGCTATTCCAGATTCTGCTTTTTTGTGGATTCTGGCCTTCAGCCCTCAGTGTTTCCCCTGCCTGAGGTCCCTTGGATCTTAGTATTTTGGATTCTTTGCTCATATCTCTGGTCCTAGAGCACTTCAGTCTGGACTAGGTAATATCCTTTGGTGGAGGAATTCTCACCTTTTGGTCTAAGAGCAATTCTAGCTTTTATGCTATAATTGCTTTGTAATGTATTTTGTTCTTTTGCCCTGGAGCCACATCCCCCCTTGATTTTCTTGTCTGGGAATGGGTTAGGCCTTGCACGATTTGCTTTTTTGCCTTAAATCAATTAGATTTTTTTTTTCCTTCTGCTTTTACTTTTTTTTTCTTCTATTTTTCTTAGATTCTCTCACACAGATTTCATTTTCATTCCCTGTACAACTATTAAAAACAGAACCAGGAGCTGAATCAGCAATTAACAGCTCCCTCTCTTTTCCTAGCACTTCCTGCTTACAGATGCAGTGTGTTGGCCCAACATTTTTTTCCCCCAAAGGCTCATCTTTGACCAGTGTTGTTGTTCCAGTATCGTTGCATGGGTTTTTTTAGTTGACTTCGCTATTTTTGGGTGCAGTTTGCCTTTACACAAAGACCTTCTTACAATGACTGTAGTTTAAAGGGGGCTTTATTTACTATTATTTTATTTCTAGGTGGGCTGGGGGAGTAGGTTGTCTTATATTGCCAGTGTCATTTAAAATAGCAATAGTATAAAGCAGAATAAGGTCCTTTAATTTTTAGTGACAATTATTATATTTTTGAATATCATCATGCCTTTGGTGAAACTCCTGTTCCATTAATAGAATGTCTTGTTATTTCTTCCCCCCTCCCATAAAAGTTTACTTAAAATAATTTTGTAAACCTAACTGTGAAATATAGGTGCTATGCCTTGAAGATCTTTTCCATTTTTTTTTTTTTAACAGTGTATCTACTGTAGGTATGTGATTTTTTCACTGGTAAATGAAAATGCCAGGAACTTACTATACATTACTACAGCTTTGCCTGTAATAACTTTAAATCCCATTATGATAATCTCATTTTACAGCATGCTTTGGTCCTAAGATCAATATATCAAGAGAATAGCATGCCAGTTACTACCCTTGGACATAAAGATTTCAGAGCAAATACAGCAGTCTTACACATAAGAGAAAAGGCAGCAAAGAATGACTGTTTAATCACTGGGTCATCCACTGGGGCTCCCTGGCTTTCTGTGCAATATGCAATAAGTAATTTGAATGTATTTACACTGAAATGTTTTTGCAATGCCTTACCTGTGGTTGTACCAGGTAAGAAGAAGAGGAGACACATGAAGAAATTGCAGCCTCTGTAGGGATAGATATAGTCTCCAGGGCCTGGACTTGCTTCAGCGTGTTCCTGGTTTTATATAAAGCAGTAGCCCTTCCACATGAGTTCAGTCCTGTGCATGACATTCTCTCCCAACATTAAAGATGGTGTAAAATACAGATAAAGACAACAACAAGCAGTAGAAGTATGGAAGGTCACTTATCATACTTATTCTCCATAAGCTTATTAGATTTTTACATGTCTTATGGCCTTGACTCTTTCTTTATCCTTTAAGTTTTTGAGCTGATAAAGAAGTGAATTCCAGAACTATGCAAAAGTCCTGCTTGAATTTCAGACTCGCTAACATGCAAAGCTCTAGATATGTATCTACTGTTGTTCCAAAGTGAAATGCATTCAAACCACTCTGGACTCTTCAGTATGTAAGGATTTATCTGCTTCATGAATTGACCGCAGGTTAGTTTCCTCATGTAGAAGACCATTGCGGAGTACAGTTTTTTGACCACTTTAATAGGCAGAATCAGCATAGCATCATGAAGGGCTGCTTTGAAGCACCAGGACAGTTTTCAGTGAATAGAATTAACATTGGCAAAAGTGGGGAAAATAAGGTTACTAGAATGAACTTGAACCTGCAGTGCCTTCTTGAGTGTTATCAGTGCGGTAGGTTTGCTTGTTTGTATTTCAATACTGATTCCAAACCTCAGGTTGGTTCAAGAGATTGAGGTGAATAAATAATTCATAATCTTTTTCTTATTTGATTCTGTGCAGACTGGTGCACATAACTATGCAGCTGGTGAAAAAGTCTCTGAATCAAAAATTGGGAAAACTTAGAGAAAGAAAAGAGAATACAATGTTTAGGATAAATCCAAGCAAAGCAGCTTCTTTCCCTGAGCTTCAAACTCTTAGCTTTAAAATTTGTTTTGATCAGAAATCAAGGTATCATTTATATTTCTAAATTTAGACTTTGTAAAAATAAGTAGTTAAATCCTTGAAGCAGATCAAAATGTTTTAGGGTTTAGGAGCTTTTTCTCTCTCAATTTACAATGGCAGCAGGTATTTTTACATTTTAAAAGCCCTCTTGCAGTACCAGCAGTTCAAAGATTCCAGCATTGCGTGTTTGAAAGTGAAACGATCAGCAAAACTAAAGCTGATGTTATGGATGTTTTTTTTCTTTGCCAAAACTGAGAGACTTGCATGAAGCGGTAGGGAGATTTGAAAGCATATTGACTTTTTGTATTTGCTGTATATTGACTTTTCATAATTTAAAATAAATTAGTCAAATTTTCTTATATCTTAAAATAAAACTAACAGTATAGACTATCTTTAAGAATTTATTCCCAGTTATGGGGAATAGCTTAGGGGCTGTGGTCCAGAATAAAGGAATCCAGCTCTGCTTTCTTAGGTGGTCTCCGCAGACCACCTGCTGCTCTAAGCTTGTAACCAACTTTGGTTGTGGCTTCTGAAATAAATTATTCCTTCCACACTGCAGGCAAGTATCTGGTACAGAAGGACTGCTTTTTCCTCAAAAACTGGCTGTTTGCAACTTTTTGGATTGGCTTTGTTACCCCATCACAGATTTATTCATATTAAAATCTCAGTTACATAATATAGGGAGTATTGCCGTGAAAGCTGTATGAAATATTCAAAGTAAAAAGCAACATCTTGGTGAGACTTCCCAGCTGAGACGTTTGATTGCAAAGTGAAACTATAGACTGTGTCTACAGAAACAGTCATTCTCAAAACACTTTAAGGTAAACTTGGGTGATTCATGCTCTTGTGTTCAACCCTGTGAAAAGTGCTGTTCCCAAAGGTTCAAACATGAAATCTGGAAAGAGCCAGGAAAGGTAAGTTTAGACAAATCATCACGGCTCAAACTAGATGAGCACAAGTTCGTGAATGAAAGGTCACTGTTGTAGTTCTCCTAGCAGCCTGGAGCTGTTGTGTCAAGGGGAGGCATTTGTGGAGGAAGACATATCCCAACCTGAGAGAAATATCTAATCATAACTTCATAGAATCATAGAATCATAGAATCATAGAATCATAGAATCATAGAATAGTTTGTGTTGGAAGGGACCTTTAAAGGTCATCTAGTCCAACTCCCCTGCAATGACCAGGGACATCTTCAACTAGATCAGGTTGCTCAGAGCCCCGTCCAACCTGACCTGGAATCTTTCCAGGGATGGGGCATCCACCACCTCTCTGGGCAACCTGTGCCAATGCTTCATCACCCTTATCGTAAAAAATTTCTTCCTTCTATCTAGTCTAAATCTACCCCCCTTTAGTTTAAAGCCATTCCCCCTTGTCCTGTTGCAACAGGCCCTGCTAAAAAGTTTGCCACCATCTTTTTTATAAGCCCCCTTGAAGTACTGACAGGCTGCAATAAGGTCTCCCCGAAGCCTTCTCTTCTCTAGGCTGAACAACCCCAACTCTCTCACTTGCTTAAGAAGTCTTATCTTAGGATAGAAGGAGCTGCCCTCCCAAAGTGCCTTCCTTTCTCCTTTCCACAGAGCAAAATTCTAGATTTGTCTAGATTAGATGCTTGACTGTCAGATGGCTAGTGTTGGTGGGGTGGGTAGACTATGTATCTAGAGCAGTTACTCTGCCGACAACCACAAATAATACATAGCATATGAAGGGTGATAAGTAATTTGCTTGTGCATTCCTACAGTTGTGAATGTGGGAAAGGGAGTATGTCATGTTCTTTGATGAAAGAACAGCCACTGCAAAAAAATAGGGACATTATCTTGTCTCTGTATCTCCCAGAGCTTCATCTTCAAAGCTGACACTTCAGCCCATTGCTCCTAGGGATGATTTGTACAAAATGGTCTCAACCTCAACTTATCTGTCTCGTTTTGTTGCTCGTCTGCTGGGGAACACGTGGTGAACCAGGACAGCAAAATGACCCACAGTTTATGCTGCGTCTCTCTTGGCTTCCCAGAGGAACGAGCTTTAGCATTTCACAAAATCAGAGTAGCAGCTTGTTGCATGAAGCAGAAACACCAAGATCAATTTTAGAATATAATGATGGGGTTTAAATGTTCTCAAAATACCATTAAATGCTTGTTTTCTCCTAATATACTACTGAAAAGTAGACTTGAACACTGTTGTAGTTTATGTGGTGAAACTGATAACAATAATCGTTGAGGGATATGTCCATGCCAAATCCTTTTGTAGGGAGTTTTCACGTTCTTTTCCAATTATACATTTTCACTCTTCTAATACATTAAGAAAAGCTTGGATTCCTTAATAGGTGTCTGCACAGCATGTGGTCTAGACAGAGCTAAGAACAACAATTGCTATGTTTCTAAAATGGTATGGTTTGTAAATTGTTAGATTAACCCCTATTTTAATATAATTTTTTTTGCAAGTATTGGTTTGATTGTTCACAATAACGTGTAAATGTTAAATTAAGCTGAGCTATTTGGTTTTGTCCTGGCATAATTTCACAAAGTATAAAACCATTTTTATAACAGCATGGGGCTAATACACTGCATATCTTTCCACGTAGAGTCAGAAAAAGGCAAGTCGGGAAAGAAGCCTGTGAAGATTTTTGCAATGGAATAAGCTTAAAAGTAAAAATTCATGCTAAGCAATTTGCACCGTATTTTTCAGTGGCATGCTGTAGTTGTAAATGAAACTTGTTTTCAAGTCTTTTGAGTAATTTACTGTGCTTATCAGAACACAGAATTGGGGTGTTCTCACAGGTACACACAGCTGTAGATAACCATGCACATGAACGTATACCTTTATGTCACTTCACGTATATTTCATTCTCTGCAGCAAGAAGGTGAAATTAAAAAAAACCTTTATCCTGAAGAGACAGTGACATTTCGGAGGAACTTCAGAACTTCAGGAACTTCCTGTCTTGCTCTGGGCCAATCTTATTGCTTTTGCCTTCTCTTCAGAATTATTTTCCTGTGTTGACACAGGATTGACTATCTTCTGGAAGCAACTTCTGCTGGTGGCATTCCTCGGGCATCTTTTTGCTTCTCAAATATTAAGTTCTGACTCCCATTTCAGGAAAACCTTACAGGTAAGAATAATCCACCAGTGCTGTTTTTATGCAATCAGGGCCAGTTTGTATCACATGAATGTGGCAGAATTCATTTTTCAGTTGAGTAATGCGTCAATGAATCTCACAGCTACCTTCATCTTCAGACAGACTCAACCATACACCTATAGGTAGTCATGGTCCTATTCAAACTTCAGAAAATGCAGTGTAGCTCCTCTGTTATTATTTTATTAGTATTTGTCTTGACATTGAATACATGCAGCTTCAGTTCAATTGGCTGTAGGTGAAACAGTAATAGAGGGATACAATAGGGGAATGTGGTTGAGAGCAGAAACTCTTTGATGTTGCTGAAGGGGGTGTAGGGAGGTCTGATGTTGTCCCAAACATGATAGGAAGCTTTTCTTTTCTGCACAGCCAGACAGTGTCAACTGAGGATATGTTTGTGACTGACTTTCTCTTTAAACACTACAGACTTCGTGTTTATTGCTGTCCCAGAAGAACACATTAGAGGACTGTTGCTAACAGGGACTCTCCAGCTTTGCTGACCAGAGCTTGGTGAAGTCCAGTGGCTGGGAACTGAGGTTAGAGAAATTCAATATGCAATGTCCTAGCTGTGAAGAATTAAATGCAGGAGAAATCAGTGTGGGATCAGCATGGCTGTTGCATCTTGAGGCTAGACAGTTGCTTTAATCTGGCTTTTTAGTCCTTTGGCCTGTGTGCATGCAGAAGCAGCAAGCTAGGTCATGCAATTACAGTGGTCCTTTCTGGTCCTTGTCCTGATGGGCCCTGGACCTGATCATAACTCTTGCGGTTCCCCAGTGAGACCATGCAGGTTTATCAGCTTCACACTTAGTCAGCTGTGACCTCATTGATGAATTTACTCAATGCACAACTTAGCTTCTGTGGTGGTATTGTTGTATTGTTTCTCTATCTTCTAAAGCACCAGAGACTGACGTTGAAGGAGACATGACACAAAGCAGATAGACAAGTACTCTGAGGTGGCATAGATGATTATGTCAAGTGTTTGGCTGGAGTCAATTTAGCTGAGAAATTGCCTTGCAGACCTAATTGGAAGGAATGTCTGAAGACCTGTGGTCTTTCTTTGCAGCATGGGGAATAATTTGGCCACTGGACACATCAAATGAACCCCGCATCATTTTTGGACTCTTGTCTGGGTTCCTGCTTGTTGTATGCGTTCTTGGTTTTGAGGAATAGAGACAAAAGAATCTAACATTGTCTTGGGCTAGTTACAGGACAGCTGGATGACACTTAATTGCCAGAGAAATACAGGAGAGATTAGATGATCTAGAAATCACTTCCCTCCTGAACTTCTGTGAAGTTCATTAGAAAACTGCTTATTTTCCCCAGCATGCTGACCACCTGTCAGTGAAGGATGGAGTGGTGTGCTCTGCATTTTGACAGGAACTTGCTGATTTATTAAAAATTTAAGTCATGTGTTACATCAGCATTTCTTAGTACTAGGGGCAGATCATGAAATACTGTATTTTTCCATGTCCATGGAACATTTTTGGATTACTGATGTACTTAGCTTAAGGAAGCGTAGTGGAGGCTGTTGCACAAAACGCTAGAGGAAACTTTGATCAAACAGACACTATGAAAATGTAATTTGTTCTGAGAAACCTGTGTCATATTATTTCTATGAGCCCGATCCAGTGCCAATTCAAGAAAACATGAGTTTTTGACTGAACATAGAAGACCAGGAGCTGAAAGCATTGGATACTTTCCTGGACCTGGTGCTTTGCTGCTCTTCCTTCTGTTTCTCCTTACTGGGGCAGTAGCTGAGGACAGACTGATGAGGAAACAACATTTATTGTCTCATTGGCAAATTTTAATGCCAGCAGCTAGTTCTGGGGCATACTCTGTGCTAAGAATGTGGTTAGAAAGCAAGCTGGGGTGGCACTGGGGGAACATCAAGATTTTTTCTTTTCCATGATACAGCTCACTGGTTTGCCCATCAGTAAATTGATTAATTGGACATATTTGAGAGTGTTTTCACAAAAATGTTTGAGCTATATGATTTCCCCCCCCTCACCTTTTTTTCTCCAAACTGCCATCATCAGTGATTTGGAAGTGTAGAAAATAGTATTATAAGGGAACAGATGCGAACAAAAGGGGTGAAATTGAATGTATTAGTATTCAGCGGTCTGCTTTTGATTACCTCTGACTGGAAAATATTTGGAAGCCACCAGGGTCCCCTCAAGTGTTATGATTTCGTAAATTCAGCCCTCGTGTGTTGGGATTCAGGCTCCCTTATTGAAATTGAATTGATATTTTGTAAACTTCATTTGTGAATAATGTGATCTGACAGGGACAAATGCGAGGGAGAATTGTTTTCAAACCTTCTCCAAATGAAACTTATTATTGGGTAAATACAGATTTCTTTGTCTCTTTTCCTCTCTTTCTATCCTGAGCGTCTTCATGGCCTGAATATGTATCAACTTTTCCAAGGTAATTGAATTGATTCAATCATGTGTGGGCAACAGAAATGGGCAATAGAATATATTCCTGATGGGCAAAAATTGAAAAGTAGAGGGATTTCTACTCAGGTGCAGGGCTGGGAGGGTCACAGTGCTATCAGAGGAGAAAGACACGCAGAAGCTTCTTTCTGATTATCTCAGCTTTGGCCATTCTCTCCCTCAATAATCGCCCTCTGATATAACGCCGGCTTTCCAATTTTGCTGGCCAGCACCAGGCCTCAGATGTGTTACATATTAATTTCCCTTTGCAGAAAATTTGCCAAGCTTTAGCTCAAATTCAGTTAGTCGGATTGATGAAAGTGGCAAAAGGATACGACATTTACTGATTCTCCCTTTTCACCTTTGATTAGCTCAACCTGTGAATTATTCTTGCCCTGTCAGTGTGCCATTAAACGAGCTGGGGCCAAGGTTGCAAGTTCATACTTTCTGATGTAACTGAGAGAAAATACGTTGAGCCATGATTTGTCTGACAGAGACCTAGGATCGTTTCAATGCTGTGTTGCCATTATTTTAACAGGTCAGCCCTTGGTGAAATAAAGAAACAAAAATAAAAGCTCCATCCTCCTCATAATCTTCATTTCTAGCCCATATCTCTGGCACCTGCTCATTCCCAGTGGTTCTCGAGTGGAAGAACTCATTGTCTTTGCTCCAAATAAGCTAGAAATGTCCAGCCCTCCCTCTCCTGGTTGATATTTTCAAATTAAAGGTTGCTAGTCTGTAGCATTTGTATCCCATATGGATTGCTGCCACAGGCTGGAATCTGTGTAGTCAACTTTTTTTTTCCTTTTTGTTTTTACTCTGCCAACACATTGCAGGTTTGATTTCTTCTGGAAACTCCAGGCTCTGGTGCTGCATAGTGCTGAAGCATTTCACCCTACCAGTGATGCGTAAGGGAGAGATGGTTTCCCACACCTTCCTCTGTTACTGCACTGCTTTGCCACATTGGGTTTTGGTTGCTTTTTTCACCTATATGTTTCCCTGCAAAAAGTGCACCAGAGATAATTTGCTCTCTAGGCCACACAGTAAGGATGCATGGTCAATCAGCTGGCAAACCCATCCAGTTCTGTCTATCTCACAAGGTCCTCATGCTGTTAAGAACTCATGGAAAACACCTCAATCCAGTCGTCGTGGGTTTTGGATGCTCTCAGGATCTGAAACAGCGGTGAGAACCAATGACAGTGTCTGCTGTCATTAGCTGACCTTTGCATGATAATTCTGGGAAAACACTATCAAACACAGGAGATATGTGGGTTTGGTCCCTTCTGTGCATGGCACAATAGCATTTTTACCAGAAATACTTTTTAAGAGGTTTATCGTCAAACTATTCCCACTTCCTTTTTCTAATAAACTGTGTTTCTATATACTGTGTTTCTATAAACTGTGTTTCTTCTATACCCAAAGGCACAATTTAGACCATATCTAACAAGAACTTTCTTATCCTTTCTTCAGTGCATAGCTGCCATTTGCAAACTATTCACTTCAAGACATCCATCATAAACCTGAAAATCTAGATTTAAAGTATCTCCCTTTCTAGGAAAACTGGGGTTGTATTAAGAACTGCAGCCTTGTCTGCCTCAGTCCTTCCTGTATAACATATATCAGCTTATAGCTGTTGAGTAGAAACAATTGTTGAAAGTAGAGAGCAGTGAGGAGAGGAATTGGTGTGCTGAACTCTCTGGGAAGGGCTTCCAGCTGACATGCAGCAAATATTGCTCATGGCTCTTCCATCACTCAGTGAACACACTTGGGTTTCTGTAATTTTCCACAACCAAACCCGGCTTCCCCAGGTCAATAGCCCGATGTACAGAATCGTCAAGACAAAGCACAAAAAACCCTCGCAATAACCTATGTGACTGAAAGTGTAATGTAGACATACTCCTAAAAGCCATTCCTTGTAGAAAGTCACCTTTGGAAAGTACTAAAATCACTGACCATTAATAATGAGGCCAACATTGCAAATTAGGTTATTTTAAATCCATCAAACAACTTTCCCAATCAAAAGAAAAAAATGATATATAGTCATGGTAGTATTTTCTATCTTTATATAAGTTATTAATTTGTATACTTAAAAAAAAATTGAGTCCGCTCATAGGAACACTTTATATTCTCTCAGCCTTAAAAGTGCTCTAGCTATGGCCTGCTAACTCTTATGGCCATGAAGAATGCATGTCTTGGTTATAAATGGTATCCACTTTAGCTTCATAGCTTAGAGCTGAATAAACACAGAATCACTGAATTGTACTCAATGGCTCTATTTATACTGTATTTTGTTAGCATCTGACATAAATCAAGCGTGATTTGATTGACTATACCCAAAGTAGAGCTGGAATAAAATAATGAGGGCGTTTGTTAGCTGAGCTGCCAGTCTTTAGTAGTAATGACATTTAACGTAATAGGTAGCAGGTAGGTTAAAATGTGCTTTTTATTTGTTGTACATACATTTTATAAAAGAAAGATGTGGTAAGGCCCAGGGTGCAATTTTTCACACCGCCCCTCCAGAGAGGAAGCTAATTAAAAACAAGGCAAAAAACTGATCATGAATGAACGCATTGGCCATTGTTTAGTGTTATACAGAACTGTACAAAAAAGATCATTAAATTCCATTCATCACTTTGGCTTCAAATTGATGCAAAAGACTTGTACTTCTGTGCATAAGGTAAAGGCTAAGTAGGAAGGGTATTAAATCAGTTTGAGCGTCTTGGGAAAGAAAACATTTAGCAACAGAAATAATAAAGAGCAGAATATGATAACACTGCTGTAAGGAATGTTAGCTCGTTTGTTTTGAATGCAATTCTGAAAGGGCAAGATGGAGGTAATATAAATGTTAATACTAAAATCCAGAGGGTTTGAAATTTTCAGTGGAAGCACTTGGTGTCACTGCAATAACCAAATGCATTTTCATCATCTTCAAGTTTAAAAGTCTGTTTTAAAGAAGTCTGGTGGTATAAATTTTAGAACTAATGACTTGCAAAATTATAAAACACTATTTTAAAGTGTACTTTAGACTAGAACTTTACATTTTAGATTTTGAGTGGCTACTAATTTTTTTTTTTTAAAAATGTATTAAATTTCTCTTTTGAAAGCTTCTCCAATGGAACAGCTGAACAGTCTGTGAGCAAGTGCACTTGGATACTAATTAACTGATTTGCGTAAAGCTATTTTCTACAGGCATTGAAAAGATACAATCATTATGGTCATAAAAATTGACTTCTGTTTGTTACACACACTTCTACTGGAGTCATAAAAATTATTCTCGGCTCTCGTGTGCATGTAGCTACAAACCGCTATTAACGCTGCCACTTGCACTTTGTCATAAAATACTAATTTCTTATTGACCAGGTGACAGAATTCAGGCAAAAAGTATATCTAATACAAATAATGAAATCTGGAAACCATCCTGCCTCATCTAGCACTGCAGAGTGTGGTTCAAACCCTGAAAAGAGGTCCTCTGGCCCAGACCCGTATCCCACACCAGGGTGTGGGTCACAGAGGGGACTGTTGGCACAGTTTCATACTTGAGCTTCTGTTTGCAGGATCAGGGCAATCCTTGGGTAAACGTGATTTCCCTGAGTCTCAATACGGCCCTATAAAAGAGAGAACAGACCTTTTAGCAAGGGATTTGCAATCAAACAGCCGAGCAAGCTGGATCCATGTTCCTCCCGCTGAACTTCGTCTTGTATTATTAAATATTGCCTATGTCCCTGACTAAGACCTCAGTGCCACGGTGCTGGAAAAGGCAGGAAATTTCAGGGCAATCAGCGGGTATTGGGAACTGGACTGCCAGTGAATTAGTGCACAGGCTTTGAGTTTCTGCTGTATCCCGATACCTAGCAAAGTTGTCCCCAGAAGAAGAAAGTGCTTCCCCAGCAACACAAGTGAAGACGAAAGGCAAGATGATTAAGAGGACGAGGGAAAAAAGAAAGGACAGTGAACCTTTCAAAACACTAGCTTTGCAACATGGTTGTCTGTGCTGCCATGTATGTCCGTGTGCTTTATTCACTGTTTTGCTAGCAGTGGGGCTGGCAGGTGTGTCTGCAGGTGAACTTCATCGTAGCAGGGGTGCAAGTGGATCTGCATGCTAATGAGTCCCCATGCAGCCAGGAGGGCTGGGGAGAAAAATGCGGACAGAAATTCCTCTTCAAAGGAACTAAAAACACTCAATGGCAGTTTTGCTGGTTTGAGAAGCGTGGTGGAAATTATCTCTGTCCAGAAGTTGGTGTAAAGCCTTACACCCAGGTTGGACCCTCTTGGAGATATTGAGTATCTGAACTTCTCTCGTTCATCGTGATGAACACCAGCCCCTGCACAGAGTGCTGGGGCAATCAGACTGCCTCAGTGTTTGGAAGGCAGGGAAAAGGCCAGGGCCCTCTTCTGTCCCTGGCCCCCTTGGGTTGCTGGTGCTCCAGGAGAGACTCAGCAAGAGATGAGAGCACACAAGAGAGCTGGCCGCAGCCCTGGTGCTGTGCGCTAGAAGGCATTTTAATGAAAACATCAGCCATTTGGGACAACTTGTTCCATTTCAGTAAGTAAATAAGTGAGTTTTGAGATGATTTAATGAGTCAGCTGTCTGAGGAAAGCCTGAGCAATGTCCAAAGATGTGTCTGTCTCCATCAGAGACAGAGATCCCCCCAGATTCAGGGAGGCGGTGGAAGGAGAGCAACTGTGGTCTCTTCTATTCTGTTGCTTCTAAAGTTGCTCTGCATTGTGTATTGCTTTTTATTATGACTGGGGCGGGGAGATGATCTGATTTCTGACTGTCTAACAAGACATTTTTACCATACCCAGCAATGGATTGAGCAACAGTACCTGACCACTGAAAATGAGAAAAAAGCATAGAAACCTGTCGCCATGCTGTTCAATTCAATGCCTGCGTAACTCTGCTGTGAGCAGCTTCTCAAAGCAATTTGAAAGACTTTGATGGTAGAAGCATCTAACAGAAAACAAACAGCTCTGGATTGAACCCCTTCATAAAGATGTTTTTAATTCATCCTCCGATAACAGTCTCATTTCTCATACACAGGCACTGTAACAGTTGCTTCACAGTCTCTAAGAGGTTAAAAGTGGAAGTGCTGCAAAGAGAGACTTACTTGCTGGTCAAGATCAAGGCATCGAGAGATATGTAGTGCTGGGTAGCAATGTAATAGATTCTGAAGTTTATAACTTAAACTCATCCTTTGGGATCTCCACTTTGCTGCTAACTCAAGAGAGTGTTTCAGAGCTGGCTATAGTGCAGACAGTGGCATATGGTCCTTTTTAGGACCATGATTTCAAAAATGTATTCTAAAGTTAAAATGTATTTCAAGACTTGATTGACATAAGCTGATTTCTATGGGCTGAACATCTTCTTTGTTTCCCTGAAGTTAACAGAGTTGCATCAGGGTGTGATGAGCACCAGGAAAATCTGATCCATGGAAACAATGGAAGAGACCATGAAATACAACTTTGTGTGCTGTTGTGCTTCTACCCAAACATAAGTAAGTCCAGACAAGTGACCAATTGCCTTAGTGATTATGGTGAAACAGTGGAAGTTAATGCCTCTCACACTCAGTGTTTTGAAAGATGAGCTAAATGGTTTGCACTGCACATCTTGCTATCTTGCCCAAGGTGCAGGAGGTGGGGAGGTGCAATTCCAGGTCACTCTTCATGGTGTCGCAGTTAGTAACAGACAGCCGCAGATCCTTCCAAGACCTCTCATCAACAGACACCCTGGGAGATTGGTTTCGCTTCCAGCAAAAAAAAGGAAATTCCTTCCTGAGTTTGAATGGAAAGGGCTCACGCTAACACCTCAGGGTTCAGGTGAGATCTTGGTCTCAGGAGGATTAGCTATGTGGTCCTTAAAATTTTATCGCAGTATTTCACTGTCCTGTTTGTTTCTCTAAGATCTAAGATTTGGAGGTCTTGATCTTTTTTTCTGACTAATTTTCAGCTGCATTTAGAAAGCCTTTTTTTTAGCCCAGGTCCCTGTGCTCCTAAAATCCATCCTCTTTTAAGATGTTTCAAGTTAGATATCCATGTTTTTTAAGCTTTTTCACTTCAGATGGCACCTAAAGTGCTTTTGAAATTCAGTGTGCCATAGATTGAGCAAGATTATAATGTACCAGTAGCTGCTGTTTAAAAAATTGATTCGATTTCATTTACGTCAGAATTTGCAAAGCCTTGTAGAGTTATGTGTGTTTAAAACACACACATTTTATTGAGAATTGGGTATCTTACTCTTTTAGGTAGTTTTGAAAATCTGAGCCTAAATTTTGTTTAGAATTATTTGATATTTCCTTCAAGGAAATCTATCCATCACCCTTTTACAGGGTAAAATGCTTCTCTTAGAGCTGTGTGGTAGAATTCATCATTGATATTATGTTCTCCCCACCTGCATGCAAAGCAGAACTCTTTCTCTTTGCTTTATTTTCCCTGTTCTCTACTTCTCTTTTGCGGTGCATTTACCTCAGTGGCTATTACCATGGTGTTCAAGTCAATAGAATGTCCAGTGTCCTGTATAATATAGTCCTAATTTTTTCACCCACAGGCTTTGATTTTGATCTGGACACTTTTACCACAAGCCTGTACTTAAGAGTTAAGATCTTCATATTTTTTGCAAAAGTTCCCTATTTTCATTTCTGATGCATTCAGGCACTGTGAATTGTTCCCTGAAACCAAATCTATACTTTTTATTGTTATATGAATATTCTGCTCATACGAGATATTACACTTTTACTTCCTATTCAATAAATATCCATGACATTCAGCTCAGCAATGGGTATTAGTCTGTCAGAACACTAATTTATGATGAGAATAGTGTAATATCAATAGGTTTATGGATCAGAAATGTGTAAATATGAAGTTCAAGCAGTGGCTCTTCTGTGAGTTAAATTCTAAGCAAACTCTCCCTTCCAAAATTTAGTAAGTGCTGTTTTATCTCTTGTTTCAAAGCTGATTTGAAATGTGAGGTGATTTATGAATTTAGAAGACTCTTCTTTGAAATTTTTCCTTATGCATTTTGTGACAATATATAAGCCATCAGGTTGTTCAATATGAGAATACATTTCTGTTACTTCATTGGGATATAGCTCAATATTAACTTTCTGGTCTGCTGTCTTACTGAACAATGCCTGTTCCACTGACAGTTCATTTAGATATTGTCATGGTGTTGGAAGCTTTAAAGGGGTTAATGAGGTATTTATTCCATTATTGTTATTGGAAATTACAGTGTCTAGAACACTTACACAAGAAGATTAAAGATAGATGCTTTAGACCACTTTCTATAGTCTGATAGGCCATTATTTTCTGGTTCATAACACAAAATAGTACTTTTCATCAAGGAGCTCATATTCTCTAGATGATTCAAAAATTCACAGACCAAAACCAATATGAAGTATTAAGTTCCTAATACTTTTTTAACCCCAAACAAGTTATAATGCAAATGTTTTAATCAAACAAAGTGAAATTGTCACACATTTCTCCCTGTGAAGTCTGACAATGAAAAGGGTGCCTTGAGAAAGTGGAGTAGACCTCCCCTAGCCTAGCTTCTACTTACAGCTTAGCAGATATGTCAAACTCTGTCTGCCGCTTCTGAAGGTTTGAGTTATTTTGCACAGGATTTAAAACTTTCTTGCTTCCCTGATTTTCAATGGAAAGACATTGAGTGTAGTTTTCCTATTTTAAAGTGGCTCCTTGGGGTGATGAGCAACCATTTCACACTGGAAGGAAAGCAGATGTTGTCCCTGACTTGTGTGGTGTGTTTGAGATATGTGGGATCCTGTCCATGTGTGCCTCATTATTAGCAGAAAATGCCAGCTGTAGTTTTTCAATCCTGAGGGCCGGGAAACCATCCCACAGCCCTTCAGCCTGCTCTGGTTGTGCAATGTGGTGGTGGAGCAATCAGAGACCTGTAAGGGCTTTCTTGACGGTTGACAATTAGCGCAGCCAATCTTTGCAGTACCTTTCAAGCTTTCCTGGTATATACTGTAAAATAAACGATGCAACCAGTTCTTTCACTAGATGATAGGTAGCTCCCCGTAACTAGATCCTGAGCACATGCCTAACAGCAGCTGAAGAGAGGGACACCTGGGGAGAAACACATCTCCATCCTTGCAGATAATCAAAAGCCATATGGGCATGGTCCTGGGCAATTTGCTTTAGGTGATCCTGCTTGAGCTGGTGATCCTTTTTGAGCTGCTTGACCCTGCTTGGGCAGGGGAGTTGGATAGGATCACCTCCAGAGGTCCCTTCCAACCTCAACCATTCTGTGATTCTGTGAAGTGCCCTTGAAGGCTAACATGTTCCTTTGCTCCCCTGGGTGCACAAGATGGGCTGGAGGCACAGCAGGGAATGTGCACCAGAAATCTCAGGGCTTCTCCCTGCAGCTCCCTTCTCAGGGCACCCCCTGTGTATGAAGCAGATATCTGCCCAGCTTTGTTAAGAAGCATGTGGCCCATCTCCTGACGGTGGGAATTTTTTTCCCCACACTATTTGTTGTGAAGCAGTAACCGTAGCAGTGTTTAATCCCCTCCTCTGTCTTTCTCTGGATACATTTAAGGGCTGCACGGTCCATAGCGGATGTTATCTGTACTGCACTGCCCCAGGTGCAGCACCTCAGTGTCACCCAGGATCTCTCTGACTGAGCCCATGGGTGGGTCTAGGACTCCTGACACTCAGTTTGGTGTCTTTTCCTCTAGAGCATCCTTCCCTCTTTGCCTTAGCATTTTCTTCCTAGGTACTCACACGCAACATCCTATGGTCAATTACAAAAATCAACCTGTTAGAAAGAAACTTTGGTGCATCAGCAATTAGAAAATGGACTTTGCTTTAGAGGAGATTCAGTCAACATTTAGTTTACATGCCAAGCCTTACGGTAATCCTTGAGAAAGCAAGATAACAGGCTGCAAAACAATATGGTCTAGAGCCAAGATGTATTGGGAGATATCCATGTAACAGAAAACAACTTCACTGTAACACGAATGAGTTTTATTTTCACACAGCAGTACAATGCATAATCTGATGCATTCTCACAAAATAACTTTAAGATCTTGAATATTATTTTGGAAAAAGAAAACTTCAACTGAGAAAGTTTGTCCTTAAAAACAGAAAAATACCAAACCATTTCTGGATTTGGGAGTTGGGAGGTTTTTTTCCATTTATGAAGTGGAGATAGGTTATAAATCAGATAAAAAAAAGTATTTATAGAAGTTACACAGCTAGCAATGCCAGTTTCTACTGCCCAGTACATCTGTGTGTGACTATTTCATCTTCCATGGTAACTTAAACACAAGAAAAAAGCCTTTACAGTTCAGGGCACTGCTGCCTGACCAGAGATTGAGTGGGTTTGTAATAATTCATAGACCTTTCACTTTCATTTTTCTAGAGCTGAGGAATTACATTCTGCTATTAAAATGGCTATGTGAATTGCCTGGTAGAGTGTATATATTCTACCTGCTCAAACAGATAAATAGAGCGCCGTGGAGAGCAGGGAGTTCTTAATAGCAGATATTCTAAGGAATCCAGATGGCTTGAAAGAGAATAGCATCGTGTTTCCTCTCATTCGTTGGTTGTTTTTCAGGTAGGATCCCTTAAAGGACAAAGGCTAGCAAGCACTACTTATCTTCCTTGGGCACTAGACACGTGTGTTTTTCCTTTTGTGCTAATTAAGAGCAAGACAGCCTTGTAGCAGAGCATGAATCTGAAATCCTTAAGTGGTTGCAAGGTTGGATAAAGCGTTGGGTATCGGCTGCCAGATCTGTGTGTGAAAGAGTCCTGGGCAGACACTCTGCAGCAGCAAGTGGGCATAGTTTTTGGGCAGTTCAGGTGAGGTTAGGATCTACTCAGTTATTCATTGGCGTCAGTTTTAACACTCTTGGCCACAATGACAATATCTGGAGCACAAGCAACCCTGATGTGGAGAGCTTGGTAGGGCTCATGGGAATTTCTGGTGCTCCTTCCTTTCCAGAGTCAGAACTCTACCTAGTGTTTTCCTTTTTATTTTCAGAATATATTGATTTCCCTGCTTGACTGGCAGGAGCCTGGAAGAGAAAATGAGTGTTTCTGCTGGGAATTTCATTCTTAATGGTAGACAATGCTCGTCTGAGACTTCCAGCTACGACAGAAAATGCTTCCATTAAAGATAACTGGAAGAACTCAGTCTGGAGAGGTTCCTGGGAGGAGGTGATGTGTGTCTATTGGTTTCCCTGCTATATATGGGCTTTGACTGGTTCGCATGTATGTGATTACAGCAAATAATAGACCTCTGTAGACCCAGCACATGGGTCTCAGAAGTAAAGAGAATGTTGGAGACTCAACAACCAGTAAGAATAGTCAGGATCAGATCATGCCAAAATACAACATTTTGGTTGAACTTTCAGGCTATTTCCAGAAAAATATCATGGCTCTCATTCCCAAATTTAAACTGCTGTACGCAAAGTAAAAGAAAAAGCTGAAAGGTAGTAGCCTGTCTCTAAGCCGTTTCACTCCTCAAGTGAGACATGGAATCAGTTAAAAAAAATCAAAAATAAATTCCTTAGTCTTTGTCTCTTCAGACTCCAGTTTCTCCATCAGTGGGCACAGCCTTATATTCTCAGCGCTCCATAAGGGGTTATGAGATGTTGGCCTTGAACCTGCATAAAAAATCTCAACTGCAAAGCTTTGTGCAGGCTGGGGAATGTAATTCACTGGCGTCCACAATATAAGCTGAGATTTGTGCATGCCAAGAGCCATGCATGTTCCCAATAACAATGTCATGCTCTTATTGTCATCCTCATAAACCTTCGGACAAGTCTGCAAAATATCTATTCATTCGGTATTCTTTTATTTTTTTCTCTTCCTTTTTTTTAATAAACCCTAAATCTTGCCCTTGCATTTTACAGACTGATAAGTGTCCTGACATTGCAGAACCTAGGGTAGATCGTATCAACCTTCATTCTTTCCCTTGCAGGTGTAGCCTTGCAATATGTGACATGCCATTCATAATATGAGCGGGAATGTACAATACAGAATACCAGTCTTTTGTTACTGGATGGAAAATGGAGCTCAATTTTTAAATTGATTTTGGGAGAGGGAGGGAAGAGAAGAAATGGGTATTTATTAATTTCTGCTGCTAGTAAAACCCATCACTTTCAAATTTATAAAGGCGCCCATCTTTGGAGCTCAGGCTCAGTGTCTGTCTCAAGCCAGTGAAGCTGCACTGGTTCCCATGAGAAGTGCTTCAGCCCTCTGAATTACTTCAGTGCAAATTATAAATTCAGGCATAAAGAACGTAGAATAAATATTGCTCTGTAGGCTGGCAGCATAATGCATAAGGCCCATTTCTCTAGTCATGACGTCTCATGTCCTTAAGGAACAACTCTGATGAAGCTAAGCTAAGTTAAAAATATTTTGAAAGAAAGGCTGGGCTTGATTCTGCTATATTAAGCTCCTACCAGATGAAATTATCCCATCTGCCTTTGCAGTTACTATAATGCGTACAGATGCCACTAGTATTTTAACAAATACTCTAAGGCTAATTACTAAATTTTACATGTTAAACCATCATAAATCAAGAGTTACACCATTGAAAATGGTGCTAAACAAGTCTCAGGATGCTGTGAATGAAGGAAGGCTCATGAGCAGTTCAGCCTAACGGGAGAATGAATGGTGCTAGTTCAAAAATGATTTTGATTACAGTTGGGATTGGTTTCATATATGTGGTATGTAGGACAGGTCTTCAGTTAAACTGCATTGCTCTAGTTTCACTGATGTTCCTGGGGGGAGGAACTTATTTATACAATTTGGCTATATTTTTATTTTTCTGACTGCATACATAACATGATTTAAAAACATTTTGGTCTGATTTGTGTGCTGGAACAACCTTGTATCTGGTTTATCTAATAATTTTTGAATACTTAGCCACTTTGCATACATAATTGCTACATTTGCAGTTGCAAATCAAACTTTGTCAATTAGGATTACTGGAAAAAATCCTTTTGGCTGCAGTAGTTCTGCATACAAATACGTGATGGAATGGTCAATGCTGAAAGCCTGCGCTGGGGAATGCTGCGGTCTGGGAGAGCTGGAAAACAGTTTTGTTTCCATAACATGTAGAAGAATATGCCACAACAATATCAATCATTAAGAAAACAATTGAAGTAATTGTTTTGCTAGGACATAGTGCTACATGTCTCGTGTAGAAAAATTGCCCATGACTTCAGTAGGAAATTAATTCTTCTTCTAGATTAAATATTACTGTTTCTACATTGATCTGTATCTTTCAGACAATACAATTTGATTTTTTTTTTTTTTTACTTTTTAGATATTTAGATATGGAACCTTTTGTAACAGAGTTGTATACTTGAAACAGTTGGTTTTAGCAGTGATTACTTTTAATTATTTTGTTCACTTTTTGTTGTGCTTTTATTGACTAATAAATATCTGAAGAGGAAAAGGAGGTCTCTGCAGGAACTATATGCAGAAATGCATTCTGAAAGGCAAGAGCGGGCTCAGGCTGAATTTCGTGGTCCTTGTGAAATGGTTTGCAGTTTTTGCGAAATCTTCACAATTTACATTTGCGGGCATTGACTTTTGTGAGTGAGTGCTGGGTCATGGCCAGTTTTCCACGGCTGGCAAATCAGGTTTCTCAAGAATTCAGTATTGAGCATTTTGCTTTGAAAGGACCAGCTTAAGCGCAGCCATGAGCCGTTACTGTTCTGCTCGTTGTGTTGTATCGTGGCTGTTCGATTGTAAATCTGGAAAGAAATTTAATAATTTTAATACAATTCCTTGGGTTGGTGTTTACTTCATATGTTCCACCCCAAACAACCTCTGTGACTATCACAGAAGAAACAAAACTACAAAGTACCCTCTCATTTCCTTAGACTTATTCCTCTGCCCATGGCTGAAGCACATTAGTGTGGTGATGGGAATTTCATGACTGATAACTGTATCATTAAAAGCTCAAAACTAATCATTGGGTATCAGTATATTTGAAGTAGTCTTGTTTGTTTAAAAAATTGATTAAACCCATCTTTAGGCAGAATATCTAGTGAAAAAAAAAAACCTGAAGGAAAAATGATTTTGATTCCTTGTAACATAAAAAAAAGTGATGATCATTTCTTTCCCCCCTACTAGTATGTAAACATGAGCTATAAGATCCGTAACAAAATTACTCTGCTTTTAGCTGCTAGCATACTTCACCCAAACCAG
>NC_134952.1:7877272-7927272 GCF_965638725.1 Aptenodytes patagonicus
TGGGGCCTGGCTGTCCTGGCTTCACAGACCAACAAGTTTGGGGTCTAATTTTCCACTGTCATAGAATGACTCTAAATTTGGATAAATATGGATTTGCAAAAATAATTTGATTCAAATCCAAATATTACCTTTGTTACTTAGTTCTGTGTCTGCATAGGTTCCCCCCCGCCTCCAGCCAGCCTCGGCGTTCCACATGTAAACTATACGGTCATCTTTAAAGGCTTTTGCTGTGTGAGCACAGCCACATGCCGAGCTGCCTGCTTACACGCCCTGTGGGTAGCAGTGCTGCAGCAGGCCACTTCTCTTACAGCATTTTGCTCATGCTGCATTTATCATCGGCGTATGGGATGATTGGTGTGCATCGCACTGCGCAGGAAGAAGTTGCAGACAGGCACGGGTCGGAGGAAATTGTGATGAAAGGTCTGATCCTGCAGGCAGACCCGTTGCACGGGGAACCTCGGTCCGGCAGCAAAGCCTGGCTGAAATCTGGGCAATGGTGCAAATGTGCTCGCAGACCCGCTTGCAGAATCTGGGTCTGTGTGTTTGTGATGCCGTAAGCGTGGCATCCTCAGAGACGGAAAACGTGGCCATGGCTGGGGTGGGCCAAATAACAGAGCTCGGGCGTCAGACTAGGGAGATGAGTGGCTTCCTCTGAGCTTTGGCTTTTCTTTGAAACAAAAGAAAAAAAAACCTCCGAGGTCTATTTTTTACTTAAGAGCTAAGGCAACTCAAGGATATAATTTCTAAAAATTAACTCTAGAGGCAATCTAAGAAGTATTCTAATCAGGGAAAATTTCTATTGTACTTGGAGCTGAAACTCCCTGGACTTTGAGGTCAAAACCCCTGTGGCTGCAAGCTGGGCCAAAAATTTCACCCTGAAACTAGGATTTCTTCTTGCCTCATCTTCTTGCATCAAATGTTGTCAGGTAGCGTGTTTCTTTCTGTTCCAGTGCACAGTCCTAATTCTACTCTGCAGCATTTCAGGGCTCCAACATTGTAAAATGTAGGTTCAAACATGATCTTTTTCCATAGGAATGTGTTAAACAGGCCATGAAAAGCCAGCATGATCAAAAGATGTTCTACAAAGTATTGAAATTTCACTGCTTCTTACCTTGAGCTTCTCCAGTAATTCACCATATCAGAAATACAATATTTGTAAGTTCTTTTTCATAAAGGTCTTTATGGGTTTGGAAATTTAAACACCGCGAAGCTGAAGTTGAATTGGAAACCAAAAGTCTCTAAGCTTGTACATCTTAGAAAAAAAAAATTCAATTAAGTGGGATTTTAGCTGTTTCAATAAAATTGGACTCTCCCTTTTCAAGATAAGGGTCCTATAGAGCTGAAGCAACCTTTATGTGGCAGGAATATCCACTTCTGCTAAACGTATAATCCTAGCTCAGGATACAATACATACAACAGGAAATCAATGTATAGTAGAATCAATTTGAAAATATAAAATAAACTAATATATGAGTGGAAAATTGACTTCCTATGGATTAAAAGCAGCACAAATGGTAGAAAAATCTGGCTTTTTAACAGGATGAGGTGGGTGGTAATAATAATGCAACTGATTAACTAGCTGGACTCAAGCTGCTGTGTGTGCACATAGATTTTTTTTCTTTGGTAAAAGGATTCAAAGAGGAAATAATTTATTGGTGCACTTTGCTCAGTGTTTGTCATTGAAAGGATGCAAAGCGTGTACAGCACTGTGAAAAAAGGGAAAAAGTAAAAGATACGGAATGTATTATTTAAAATATCAGCACCATAACCAGTGTAGGATTACTGCAGCAATCCCATTATAGCTGTGGGGATATATAAATGTTTCCATTACGATTATTATTGAGAAGTTTATAACTCAGCCATTGAGATTTTTATTTTTTAAGGGAATTTAATATTTGGGTAATGTGCTGAACTGACAGTCTGGAAACTGTCTTATTTGCTGCCAGACCAGATATAATTGGACACAGAAGGAAAGCAGCCCCTAGTTTGCCCAGTGCCAACCTCTGTCCTGCCATCAACAGGTCCTTCTATATCTGATGCTTCAGGCCTTTTTCAGTCATTGGTACCTTTCTGGTGGTTGCTCTCAGGGAAAACAAAGTAGGGACAAAATAGATTGAGACTAGAAAGCTATTCAACATAGGCCATAGACATGAATGCTAGGTTTCTCCATTTTTGACACAATGTAGAATGACACCATAAGCCTCACGTTTAGGAAAAATTACTATGTTTGGTCACAGGATGGAGAAAAAGAGCAGTTGTCCTTCCTGAGGCTGAGCTGCTGACTCTTGGGATCACTCCAAAGCAATGGTTGGAGCAGTCCATGTGTTATTGTGTGTCCCTGGACAATGCTTATTGACTTCTGGGACCAAGTGTTCCCAAAATGAGGTATCCAAGTTACCTCAGGTACAAGATTAGAGCCTAATTGGGATGAAATGACCTATCTGCAGGCTGCTCAGTACAATGAAACTCAGCTATGAATTTTCCACATCTGCTAGTTTCATTGGAGAATATTAAATCTGTACACCACCACTTGACACAGCCAGCATTAGTCTAGTGTGGATGTAGCTATGATGTAGACAGAGGGGCTGTACAGCCACATGGCTTCTGTCCCATCATGTGACTGAGAATACACAAATTAAGTGGGGCTTCGATCCACATTTAAATATTTATTAGATTCATGAAGCTGTTTCATGAATGGAAATAGAGACAGAAAAGGAGAGAAGATCCAACGAATGTGTAGGCTTAGCTTGTCCCACTTACAGGTACATCTCAAAAAAGTAGCATTTCCAGGCTGATTGTACACAGAAAGACACAAATCCGCTGTATCCTGAAGTGAAGATGCATCTGACGTGATGCGATGCCAAAGGGAGCCACCAGCTCCGCATCTGAAAAAGTGGTATTTCCCCCATAGCCTGGCATTCTGCCAGGAAGACAAGTCTGTTAGTCCAGAGAGACCCCGGGCAAGGGGAAGCAGGAAGGTACCCAGACAAGCACTGTGGGAAACCAGGCAGCCGGTAAGCCCGCTGCCAGAAATGTAGCTGCAAGCAGGACAGCCCCGCAGGTCTTCCGGAGAAGACAGGTTGCTTTGCCCAGGAAGTTAGTTTTCCTGCAGCCTAACATGCCGTCTATCCTTTTTGTCCCCCAAAAGACTACGTGTGGAGGTATGGTAACTTCATTTGAACAAATTAAATGAACCCCATATAACCTCTTCACATAGATTAGCTCAAAAACCCAGACAGGAGAGAAGTGTTGAGGGAAGAGGCTGGCAAGGGAAGAAAACCAGAGTGAAAAACAGTGCTAAATAAGGTATGGAGTGAATAGTATATAGCAGTTTTGTCTGTGTGGGTGACATATCCTGCCTTGGGATCTCCATAAAATGTATGAACACAGCTTGCATCCATGCGCAAAGGACTTGAGCTCACCTGAAACTTCTGTTACGTCCTCGTTGGAATATGGGACCAATGTTGAGGATTAGAACTTCTTATACAGATTGTATGTCCAAAAAAGCACCTGGACTCAGGTCATAAGCTGGAGTGTCTCACAGCCATGGTAAGTTAATATGAAAGTCCATTATAATTCTGATTCTTACAGGAGTGGAGTTAAATGGATTACTGTTATTTTAAAATCCTTTAACTATCTGTATTTTTCTTTTATTTTTCATCTCACAGGAAGGACTTGTGAGCAACATAAAGCAGAGGTGGAAGGGAGAGAGAAGCAGATTGCTAACACTGGACAAATCCATTGGGATGGAGCGTCATGAGTTAAAGTTAGAAAATGGATGGACATGCAACTTTGCTTCCTGATCCCAGGATGCGGGCTTAGTCAGCAAAAGGTGTGTTTGTGCAGACGAAGTTACAGACTGGGTCAAAGTAGGACCCAGCAGACTACTGAGCTCTCGTTGAGTAAATGTAGTTGTGTTGTGAGTAGACCTTTTCTTTAATCTTTGTGTAAACCTCCCGCTGATATGGATGGGAAATCTGTTGTGCATGGAGTGTGGGGATGTTACTTTAGATTAATGTCTGAGATCATTTAAACTAGAATTGGTTCCTCTCCACAGAA
This sequence comes from Aptenodytes patagonicus, assembly GCF_965638725.1. Classification (NCBI taxonomy): domain Eukaryota; kingdom Metazoa; phylum Chordata; class Aves; order Sphenisciformes; family Spheniscidae; genus Aptenodytes; species Aptenodytes patagonicus. The sequence continues at coordinate 7,881,332 of NC_134952.1, forward strand.
CGGGTTTGGCACCTCTGACCTAAATTCCATATGCTGAGAGCTATAGAAAAAGATAGACAGACAGCCCACAGGTCTTGCCATCCAGAAGGGGTGTTGTTGGGTAAAAGTACTTTAGGATGTTGGAATGATTATTCTTTAGTGGTAGATCTAGTCTGTTGCCTACACCTCACGTAACAAATGGCTACTCTTTTAAACCGATCTTGACATCAAGAAGAAAGTAGTCCAGATTTTTATTTGTTTGTAGGATTGCAACATAAACATTCAGAGCTGTCAATGATCAAGAAAGTGCCTTGCAATCTGTATTCGCTGCAACTGGCAGATCATTTTGTACTCAGTAATTCCATGGCACTTTTCACTTTGCTTTATAAAGGTAGAGGAATCTCTGAAAAAAAATGCATACCTAGAGAATATATATATTTTTAATGAAGACTAAATCTGCTAAACCTTCCAATTGAGAAGTGATGAAAACCCAGCTTGGTATCTTAAACAAGTCAGATAACCAAAAAAACAGTAGAGACTTTTAACACCTTATTAGCTGCATTAAGAATTGTTACTGCAATTGATGTTACCAGGATATGTGATGTATTCACGTAATGAACTGCTTTTCAGCCATCCTGAGGTGTCTCATATGTCAGTCTGGAGGCTGCGATTCTCCAAACAGATAGGAGTAATGAAGGTGTGTCTAGCACTAACTGAGCATGGAGTGCATTTTAAAAAATGAAAACAATAATCATGCTAAATAGGACTGTTGGTTGAAGCCATTAGTATCTATCAGATGAGCTGTGGAAGCATTGACAGAAATAGTTTAATATATTGTCAAGGGTGGTTTCTAAAGTGTTTGAACCCTATAGGGTCTGAGACGCTTCAGAAGGCTGGCTGAGCCTTTTATCACTCTCCTGAGGTCCAGTCCTTTCTCAGGGACAGCAAAGTTTAGATATGGGAATGCCACCCAAACAGCTCTGAATGGGTTGAGGACTTAGTCGTTCCAGCTCCAAGGGAGCTTCTTGCGCCTACAGGGGTTGAACAGATCCTCCACTTCCTCCGTGCACAGCCTGCGTTGGCCATACCGCCTCGTGCCTTCTGCAGCATTTATACAGGGGGAGACAGCTCTGTCTGTCTGTCATGCGATACCTTAGCTAAAGGGGGAACAAGAGCAGAGAAAACATGGAAATAGCATTGCAGGGAAAACTTGGAGATATTCTTCAGTGCTGAGGACAGCTTCTAGCAGCACCAAAACCTACCTCCTCCCTTCAGATCAGTGAAAATTTATGCCTACAGTCTCCCTGGTTTTCCATGAGAGATGGGGTGATTAAATTTATTATAGGCAAGGAGCTATGTTAAGGAACATACAACTCATTGTTGCAAGAAAGACTTGCATAGGAATTTATTTTATAGTCACACTACTAAAAATCACTGTTTCAGGTGTTGATATTGAGCAGGAACGAATGTTTTGAAGAGGCACATACATCCGAGGAAGCCTTCTCAACCGCAAATATTAGTAAAGTCTGAGCTGAGATCTTGGCTGTCAGATGACCAGCTCCACTCTACCCATTGCGCTGCAACATGTTCTTGAGCTTCGATTTATCAGCAATAAAAGTCAGCGTGCCTAAACCTCATGTTAGCATAAGTTGCAGCATTGTATGCATAAGGCATATGACAGCGCAGCTCCTGAAAATCATAGTGCTACACTGTAGGTGGGTTTTGTTGTGTGGCTCCCAGCCTGTTTCCCACTCATCAAGTGACTCTCTGAAAACACCTGGTGCAATATGTATGGACCCTGCACTGTGTTAGATGGGACAGATATTGCTGTAGCAGGACATGCTGCTTCTACCTCTTGCTGGTGGATACAAGGTAGAGACGGATCTTGGCAAGAATACAGATATTTGATAGTAGAGTGTCCTGTAGGGTTTAATCATCACAGCACAAATGGTGCAATAAGTGCTTTAAAGCCATATAGATCGACACCTTTCAAGCCCAAAAGAGGGCAGGGATATGCTCCTGAAAGCCTGACCGCTGGGGTGAATGCCAGTGTCTGGGGTCCCTGTCTGGAGGAATGGGGACAGTTTGAGAAGAGCTGGTGGGATCAGATCAGCAACTGCAAAAGCAAGCAGCACCAACAAAATAAAGAGGAGGGGTTAGTGAAGGATTTTTGGAGGAGGGATAGTTGAATAAAAAGCCCATCAAATGCTTTTAAAGTGTTTGTCTGTTATACCTGCATTACATTTAAACGGTTAAATACACATGGATTATAGGGTGTTGTGCCAGGGAATGAAGTACGAATGTAAATAAAAGCTTGCTGGGCTCATAGGAGTCTTTGAACAGGGTCTGATGGGACCAGCTGAACAGAAGCCCTTAAAGCACATTTTTAAATTCAGCCCAATCCAGAGGTTGGGTTAAACACGTTGTGAAAGGGTTTCTGAAGAGGAAACAATATGCAGATTGGCTCTCAAATGAGTGGGAGGGGAGGAATATTACTACTATATTTATTCCAACGTTTATATGATGGTACTCTAATGTATACACATTATTAGTATTTATTTGTATTGCAGTAGCCCATAGCTGCTGCTGTCATGTATTAGGATCTTATTTTGCTAGCCACTGTACAAACCTATAATAAAAACAAAAAATCCTGCTTTATAGAGTTTATACGGTCTCAGCAGATGATTTGTAAATATATTGTTACTTTCAGTTCTTTATAGTTCCTCAGTATGGCTATAAGCATTTACAGAAATTTCTATGAAGAAAAGAAATAAGTCTTAGTACAAGTTGGCATTCATCCATGAAGATTTAGTTACCTAATTTATAAACATTTAGTAAATATGAATTAATCTTGACATGGTGGATTTTGTGCTGAATTAAATAATCGTACTTACAGTCTATAATGCACTTGGACAATAGGTAAATTAGTCCTTCATTAAAAAATCATGAAGGAAAATGCATAATCTGCAGCAATTCCCAGAGGAAAAATTACAGTTATTTGAAATAAAAACACTATTGTTAGCAAATTTGTGGAGGTTGTTTTTTTAGTTTTGTTTTTTTTTCAAACAGTGTTATGGATCTTCCTGTGTATTGCCTCTATCATGAGATTTCCAGTTGAAAGTATTAACTAAATACCCAGGGTTTAATTGGAAATCAGAGGTAGAAAAACTGTAAATCTCCTTTCAGTCATTTGTCTCTGCACTGCCTGCTTCTCAGCAGCAGACAAAACAGTATGTGCTTTTACATCTGATTAATGCTAACGAAAGCTGTGATTAAAACATCCTTGAATTCTTCTGTCATACAGCACAATTTAAAATTGTGAATTATCCTTCAAAACAGCACAAGTGGTGCAACTGCACATTAGCATAACAGCAAACCTTATTTACACAAGCACAAATGTTGTGTAAATTGGCCTTTAAGTGGGTTTTAAATGGCAATCACTTGGTAGGTGTTTTCAGAACTGCTAAATAAAAAAAAATAGCTATAGTGCAATATTTTACAAATGAATACTTTTAATGGGCCTATTTTCAATTGAATTGACTATTAAAACAATGAAGGCAGAAAATGACAACAGTTATTTAATCTGGGATGCAATATAAATACGGGAACATTTTTGAATTGTTCAGCATCTTGTAGCAGAAAGTATTTGTGAAAGTCAAGTGGTTATTAAGCTTACAAACTCCCTGCTTTGCCTTTCTATCACGTGCAACCATAAGCTTGGGGACATACGCAGCTAAGGGGCAACAGAAATTCAAACCAAGAGTGTCTCTTTTTAGAATTTTCGCAGAGCATAGACAGGACTGGTTTATTACTCCTCATGCTGAGGAATTGCTCTCAGCAGCTTCAGCGGGAAAGGGCTCCGCAGCAGAAACCCTGCAGCTCCGTTCCTTGCAGCTGCCTTGCTGGACCTGAGCCCTTCAGGACATGGATCACGCCTTTCTAAAAAGCCCCAGTCACACTGCTAGTCATTAATATTATTTATAATGTTATCAGTAGGATGGTAAGAAAGAGCTTTTTTCCCCTCCGCTCTTCCTTTTGCCCTGCATTTTGTTTGTTTGTAGGAATGTCTTAAATGATGTACCAAAATTGAGGCCCCAGTCTAGGAAGAGCTACAAACGTGGACCTGGAGATGGTCCCTGTCCTAAGGAAATGTCTCACTGTCAGTCTCATCTCTGTGCCCTAGAACATGTCCTGGGTGACAGACACGGTGCTGGTAGGTGACAGCAAAACCCCAGACGTGGCCATGTGCAGTCCATTGGCAAGCGTGCAATAACGGCAAGGATGCTAGAGGTCAACAGAGGGACATGAGTTTATATTGATGTATGGGTTTTATTTGTTGTGGTGAATAGGTAAGTTGTACATGGCTTGCCAGGTCAGACTGTTTTGGTGGTGGTGAAGCAGGCCAGTTAATAGCTTTAGCCATCCTCTGGTCTGAGACCTATTCACTCAAGTCTTTCATAGTAGCCTAGTTCCTTAATCTTTGTGGGCAAAGTAAGGACTGAAGGAAATTAGTAGAATAGAATAGAACAGAACAGTTCAGTTGGAAGGGACCTACAACAATCACCTAGTCCAACTACCCACTGGAAAGTGTGTGAGGGTACAAGATGACACAAAGAAAGACAAGCTGTACTGCAAAGCCTACCACAGCTGGGGCAAAGTAAGCAAACATCAAGTTTAACATCATTCCTAGTGTTTAATCTACATTTTTATCTGAAATACTCCTGTTTTAAAGTAACTTTTCTTGCAGGAAGCTGGTTGGTCCCAGAACACTAGACAAAGCCTTGTTTCCCAGAGGAAAAACCTGCCTGTCCTGAACCTCAGCCAGAAACTCAGTGGTGATTAATAATTAATACACCAGAAATTGCAATTTGGTACCAAGCCAGAGAATAAAGAGATTCTACCTGGAGAGAGAGGAGCAGCTGAATGGTAGTCAGCATGGCTGATGCAGGGAGCAGGTCCCCAGCCTCTCTGAGGGACATGGTACATGTGTGTGTCTTGGATGTACATAAGGAGCTTCTCCTGGGCCAGAATGGGGCTCAGCTAACTCAGAACTGAGATTTTTTTCCTTTAATTTTGGACTGAATTCTGTGAATAAATGGTGATTATCTATGTCGTGTTGAAGTGTGCTTCTCCATGGGCTGAAGAAGTTCAGAGCAAAAAGCATGGGCAAACAGCTCAGGATGGAGAGATCTGTTGGTGGGACAGTGGTCAACACTGTATGCAGTCCTGTGGTATCTTAAACAGCAAACTGAAATTGGATCCATTTGCATTTTGAATTCAGCTGATGCGGGAAATATTCCAAAACTACTATCAAATATCTGGTATCAAAAGTAAGGAGTGAGATGATGAAACAAGAACATTTTAACAGAGGAGATGTAATTTTCTCTTCTTTTTCAAACAGCAATTATTCTGTCTGTGTACCCTGGATCAGCCATTGGAATTACACAAGCCTAAAACTTGCGTGAAATCAGAAACATGATTGTCTTAGGCTTCATTCTCTGCACCATATGAACAGGCAGCTCGCAATCAGCCCTGGAATATAAAGCCTGTTTACCAGGGTGATATTTAGAGGTTTTGTGCCGTTATATTCAAGCTAATATTTCGATTGATTCTAATCCGCTTGGATTCATATCCTTAGTGGTTTCTCACAGATGAAGGATTTGAATGAATCAGGCACTAATCAGTCCCTGATAAGATGTGGTGATGTTTGTCTTATGTTTGGCATTATGTCTTCTTTTTGTAATCTGTGCCTTTATACTCAGTTGTCTCCTTTTCAAAAATTTTATTTACAACCTTCACCTTCTCTTCTGTTTCTCCCTTAGTGCCATCAGTACTTTCACTAATAGTTATTTAGATTCTTTTAATTCTGGGACATAGGCACATGCTAATTTCTGCTGTAGTGGTTTCAGATTTACCATCCACCAGCTGATCAGTTCTCCCTCTGCTCCAAGAAATTTTCACTTGCAATGCGAGTGCTCCTACATTATTTCAGCACAAAGTGAACCATCGCAGACCACCTTAATTCTAACAATGTCCTTATGGCTGTAATAGTCACTTGCCCTTCATTATCCCTTCCCTATTGTGCTACTTTATGTTCATTCTGGTCCCAACATGTCTAAATTTTAAACACATTATTTTCTTAGTGTTCAGACACATTCACAATTTCTAACTTAAAAAAGACTCACCCTTAACAAAACAATAGTTTTTGCACCAACAATGTGGAAAACAGATTGCACCGAAGTAAAAATAATTACTTCGTCAAATGTAAAATGAGATAAAGGGGTAAAGTGATATTTTTACCTGGAGTTCTGGGAAACAAAGCTGGAAAATGCAGCACAGCTCCAGTTTCCCAGTAGTGCAGGATAAAGTCAGTGCAGGTGCTGTGCAGGCAACCCACCTCCATTCTGCACAGTCCTAATTAGGTGAGAACTGGTTCACTACTGATACCTTGAATTTGCATTTTGCTTTGGGAATCTGCACATCTTGAATGTGTTTTCTTAGGCTGTTAACATATTGGAGACTGCTTTGGGGTGGTGTGGGACTGACCTCCTGGTCCTGCTTTGAAGACGTTCTCCTGTTGGCATGTGGCTGATTTGTGAAGTTTTCAGTTAATACTGCCTTTTTTAGATGTACTAAGAGATCTTTAACCTGTGTGGTTTTGGTATATTGAATCATCGAGCCTTCCACAGAATTGAACCTGTTTGAGCTTGTGAGTTTATCAATTCGATCATATCATTACATATCTCTGCTGTCACTCAAATGCAAGAGTTTTTATGATCAGAGAGTACAGCATTCTATGTGCCATAACCAACTTTGGCCAGCCAGTCTTCGGGTGGAAGCTACACAGTAACTGAAATTCTTTGCTCATTTTGTGCTGTCCGTACTTTCATGCCTGGCCCCAAAAGCAGCTTGAACTCTGCGGGATCACCTGGATTGAAACCACAGAAAGAGAAATGAGGACACTAAAGCGCCAACTGAAAGAAGGCAAAGATGACAATAATACCTAAATCTACCAAGCGAATACAGAAAAAGGAAGAACCCAAAGTATTTTCTTGTACTACATGCAGTTCTGTTTTGAAAAGTAAATGGCTGGAAATTTAGCTGCTCTCCATGAATTCCAGGCCAAATGTGCAGAATTTACAAATCAAAATATGACTTTTCTAACTTCAGAGCTGTTTACTCCACTATGGAACTCAAACCCATGCTTTCAGCTCTTTTTCGTGCTCACATATCTCAGTAAGGAAGATGATACAGACTGACTATTTTGCTGAAGACAGATACAATTCAGCATCTTCACTGGCCCTGCCATGCTAACAGAGGTAGCAGGTCATTTGGACCATATGATGAAATCTGTTCTCTCCCTGACAAATATGTGTGCATGTGAATTGGTCACAAGCGTATCCGTGTTTGATGTCAGCTGTACTCCTTGCGTTGCTTATCAGCAATATAAATGTTGCACGTCCCGGGCCTTCTGTCATTCAAGGGAGGAGGTGGGACAACATCTTGCCTTCCTCATACAGCCAAAGAGGCTAAGTTCAAAAGTCACTCATTGCTATAAATTCAGAAAGGGAATGGCACTGATTTTAAACTGAGCTGGACTGGAGAAGACCTAAGGGCAGCAGGGACAAAAAAGAGGGCTGCACTTCTGGTTGCAGTCACACAAATGTTAGATAATGCTCTAAGCAACTGAAGCAGATCCCTTTGGCTCATGGTTTTCAATGTCTGCCCATACACATAGCAATGAGAGCGTCAAAAACCCCACCTGGATGCTGTGTGCAGCAAGCTTAGCCTTCAAAGGCAATGAAAGAGGGACCTCTCTGAGGCATATCAAAGTCAACCAGGTCATATAGTCTTTATCATAAACTATCATAAACAAATGTTCCTCTGAAATCCTTTAGATTCCCTTCTCTGACTTTTCCCACTTGAGGACTATTCCCAAATCTCACACCTCTGAAGGTAAATTTCTTCTAATTTTCAGTCTAAATTTATTTATGGCCAATTTGAATTTTATTATTTGAATATTATTTATTCATATGCATTTGCTGTTATGCCAACTTTACCCTTTAGCTTAAATAGATTTTCTACCTGCTGGAGAAGATGCCCCTTTGACATATTTATAGGGAGAAGTATATCACATATCAGCCTTCATTTTGCTAGGCTAAGCAAGCAAAGCTCTCTTAAAAAGAAAGGCCTCCATTTCTCAAGATATCTTCATAACTGTTCTCTGCCTCATTTCAGTGTGAACTTGTCTTTCCTGGATGTGGTTTTAGGAACTATATTCCTTTTTTAACGTAAAGTCTGGTGCTGGGTCCATACATCCAATATTTCCTTAGTTCTGCTTACAAATATGTTGTCTGATGCAGTCTAGAATCATATTTGCTTTGTTCAGCAAATCATAAGAGCTGGCATGGGCACTCACACTGTCAATCATGCTGTGACTAATTTTCCTTCAGGTCTTTCTCCTCCTGCCTTGATTCCATCTGAGGATCTTCCTCTGTAGCAGAAATTCTTGATCACAACATTGCATTTTGGACTGTTTCAGGCAGGTCTCTGCATGATATTCCAGACCTTCTCCATATGAATAGTTTTCCCAACTTTGTGTCACCAGCAAATTTTCACCATATGGGCCAAGTCTACGAATGAAATCCAAGAGCCAATAAAGGACTTGGGCACCTATGCTTCGATGTTGCAGTGCCTAACAGTTTAGGTGTCCAGCCCTTGGTGCACAGTCCAGCTCTTGGACAGAGCCTGTAAGTTCCTTGAGCAGGGCATAGGGAGAGCATGGGCACCTTAAAATGAAATCTCAGAAGGACCTGCACTAAATAAGAAGCGCCAAGAATCAGCTGAGATTCAGGATCGCAGGTGCTTCTTTACCCAGTCTCCAAATGCCACTGAAAACAAGACATATGCCTAAATTGGAACTGCCGATGTCTACTGAGCCCACAAGCTCTCAGGGTTAGGTAGCTGTAAAACATGAGGTAAGAATCTAGCTTGCAATGTTGGACAGGTACACTCTGTCGTCTTCTCAGTCTTTTTTCAGACTCCTTTTGGAGATGGCTTGAAAATAATAAATGTGGTCCCAAGGCCAAAGAAAAATCATATGTCCCTGCATTTATCAGGAATGAACTTCGCTCAGTCTGTTGTTCCACTGACTCCAACATCACCAAGAGACCTTCTGCCAAAAGTCCTCAGCACCGTACCAGCAAGCTGACCAAACACAGCGGTTTAAAAAGAAGATCGATATTACTGCTAATAACAACCATAAGAGTAGCAATAATAAATCCTTCAAAGAAGAAATACCATCATGACTTGCTCCTTTTTTTAACTCTCTCCTCAGTGAAATCTCCTGCGCTTTTCCTCCAAACTCACCCCAGTGGAAAGATCCTCAGTTCAGTCTTCCAGCAAAGCAGCTCATCCACGCTTAAGCTCACGTAGACAGCAATCTCACTTTACAACTGAGGTTAATCGGTCATGGCTGATGAGCTTTATTTAATGAAGGGCCATTTATATAGCGCCCTTTGGATAAAAGCTCTACATTTTAGCATTCAAGAGAAGGTAAAAGGAGGAAATCAAAAGACACAAGAGGGGTTAATACCAAGGGGCTTGTTTGTCTTCTTTTGTTTTCCCAAATAAATTGAAGATTTGCTTCTGGGAGATTTATTATTACTACCTTTACTGCATGTGCTTACTTTCTCAGCTCCCGGGTGTGAAAATGGGCTTCCATGCAGCTGCCCAGAAACTTGCAGCAGTCTGCATTTGATCTGAGCAGCAGCGGCTGCTTCAGATGAACGTAACAAAAATTAACCGGCCAGGCTGTGCCTCTCCAATCCGAACCGATCTCTAAAATTCCCAGCAGTGTTCCACCGCTTTATCCTCTGAAATAATCTAAGGTCAGAGTGTTAATCACCCATTTTTACTATGCTGCTAATGCAGCTTTTAAATTTTAGTCCTGTCTGTTTTTTTCCTGTTATGCTGAAAGCAAAACAAAAATAATTTAAAAAGAAACTTTGCTTCCACTGTTCTGTGCTGGTACCCAGTGCTACCTGGTAGACCTTTAAAGTGTCGATTCTGCATGACTAATTGATTGCTTCAGTTGGGGTTAATTAATTAATTAGTAGCAGAGCTGCATTAAAGATTGGAGGCATTCAGAACTCCCATAATGGACGCGAGCTTTATTAGTACATAAAATGAGTGTTTAAAATCCACACAGCAACTAATATGCTCTTGAGGCTTTCATTAAACAAACCTATAAAATTACTTGCTTCATTATGTATTTTAGTTACTTTCTTCACATTGTACGGTATCTCTTCACCTTTTTCTTTTGCCAGCCAGTTTTAAGTGCCTATTTGAAATCAATTTCTCTAATAATGGGCTTAATGAGCTCATCAATTAAGGCTGCCATAATGGAATGTAACTGTGTGGTTTCAGTTATCAGTTAAACTCTGGAACTAATTTCCATGCTTCATCTATCAAAAATGATTGGCTAATATTGTTTAGCTTCTGCTTTAGGACGATAGGGAGACCTCGGGCCCTTCTTCACTAATGTCCGAAGGGCTGAATTTCTTCTTGGGAGAAGCAGAAAGGGAGGGAGGCGAGGTGGGATGGAAAGAACAATGAGCAGAGAGATTTGGGCCCCTTTCTGGATCTGGAGGAAGTGTGATCCTGTATTTCAATGCCAGCATGGTAATTAGTAGTAATGGATTACATTTTCAGACGTATTAGATAAAATGATCGTTCCACATGAAAAATCCCATTATGAGTTTCTTACCTCTTGCTCCCTCTGCCTCTCTCCTGCTTTTGCTCGCTCTCTCTGTTTTAATAACCACTGCCCTTTTCCATGACCCCTTTAAATAATGGTATAAATGGTCAATAGACCTAAACATATAAATATTTCCTTAAAACAATGTCCTTACATTTATAGCAGCCAAACCTGAATTTTGGGGAGTGCTTTCTCTGTACAGGAAAGAATAAATACCTTACCAAACACAAAAATCTATCAAGCCAAGAAAAACTCCACAAATAAATGGAGTGTAAAAAAAAAAAAAATTTTTAAAAAATAGTGTTAAACAGCAGAAAAATCTGAAAAATCACAGGTTTTAATTCCTGTTTGTTTAATTAATGAATACTAGGAACATTTATCTGTTCTTGGTGTTAAGATTAGATGTGTTCAGGTTAGTGTGCTATAAAATTTCTAGCTGCTGGTGGGATTTTACTGGTTCTCAGACATAACTGAAACTTTCCAAGTTAACAGTAGAAAAATTTGGCTTACAATCCAGATGTTGACTGAAATGTTAAAATCTCTTTAGCTGTCAGAAACTTTGTAAGGGTGACCTCTGTTGTAGCTCTATTTATTTCTCTTACAGTGGCATCCGTGCTCTTCTAGGCATTTTCCAGGCGTTTGTAAGGGATGGAGGAAGGGCACATTTTAGAGGGAGAATGGCAGGCTGGAGGCTGGCGGAAGGAGAACAACAGGGATTTTTTTAATACAAGCCCTTTAGATTCAATGTAATGGGACCACTCTTCAAGTAAGTGACTTGAAACCAATGGCACTATGCGCGGGAGAAGATTGCAATTAGGTGTCAGAGCCTGGCTGCTACTTTTATTTTTAAGACATGAAAATTCAGTGGTGGTGGAATATTATCCAGTAAAACTGAAAACCGGAGAAGTACGTGAGTGTCACAAATGCCATCCCAGAAATGGCCCCACTGAGGAATATTCCTCAAGCTTTGCTTTAGGGAGCCCAGGATGAGAGATGACTTTCAGCAGGTTATCAGCTAGAGCAAACCAAAGTGGGTCTTGAAGGGACAGCGGGATTTCGCCAAGGTTTCCTTCACAAAGAGAGCGATTATTATCTGGCTGTTGCTCTGCGAGTGATTTTGTAATTGATTGTGCATTAATTTTCTGGCTCTGATCTTGCACCAGTGTTCACAGTTGACACTACTTAGGTGAAATGAGTGTGTTATTTTTATCCAGTAAACTTTCCTCTCATGAATAAAATTAATACCGCAAAGACTCTTCTTGTGGAGTACCAGAAATTGTGGTAAAGCAAATAAAACTAGTTTGTAAACTTCTTTATAATAATCACGTTCAAATAATCAAGCTGTGTAGTATGAGAGAGTGAGCTCTGTCATGAAGTTAGAAAGCATTTAATTTTACAGAAAATAAGTTTATTTTTTGAGTCTTCGGTACCATAATTTCATATGTTTTGTATGTTTTTTTCAAGTTAGACTGTAGACAACTATAAAAACAGGATGTTGACAAAGGAGATGTCAAGTAAACAAACCCCAAACAGGTCCTATAATTTTCTTGTGTATTTTTAACATTTTTCTTGATTCATAAGTTTTCCAGGAAAAGCATAAAGAGATAATAGTGAAGGGAGAACCTAACTGAAGATTCATCTCTCCTCGGCTTCAGTTTGGATGACAAAGCTTAGAAAGCCCAAAATTTCTCAAGATGCTTAAAAAACAAAGCGGGAATCCTTTAGTTACATGTTATATATCATAGAGGGACTAAGAGAGGCTTAAGCTCAATTTTCTTTTCCCATTGGGATGATTTTAATGTCGCTGGTGTAATGCAGCTATAACACTTGTAAAGCAAATGTTATTCTAGTGCTGCAATTTATAAAATCGCAGACAAAGAGAAATGCAAGTGATAGACATGAAGAACAGTCGTACAGTTAAATCCCATGCTCTGAACTCTGATTTAGCTCCTTATTCTTTTGCAGACTCCCCTGATCATTCAGTCTTTTAAAATCTCCCGCTGCCTGACTAGTTAATGGGGATGGGTAGAGCGCCTGTGCCCCCACTTTGTCTGCCACAGATCTTTAATTCTGCTCTCAGGAACATTTTTCTATCTATCTCCTTGGTTTTGCATTTACAAGTAGGCTATCGGGGTCTGAATACGCAATTGCTCAAGTGCTGCCTCCAACGCGACTCATGTGCCCCTAGTTTCCCCACAACCACTGCAAGATGCTTCTGCAGGCTGTGGTTTGCCCCTTTTCCCTCTTGCAGGACACCAGGTCGTGGGCAGCATGGATGGGCAGCGCAGCAGGCAGCATGAGGACGGCACACAAGGAACCTGCAGTGGGATCGGTCCGTTTTGCAAGTCAAGGGTCATAAGCAGCAATATAACCTCAAAAGCAGAGATCTTCTTTGGGAAATCCTCGTGACATGAGAGCAGGAGAGAACTCAGTGAACTTCAGTTGTTTGCTGCTGTTTTGTGAACTTAAGGGCAGAAAAGCATCATTTTTACACCTAGTCTTAGGGCATGCATTGGCCTTGGTTCTGCTATACCCACCCAATAGTCTTCAGCTTTCAGTTTTTTAATGACAGAAGATGATTTGTAACCAATTGCAAAGAAGATAACAGGTTTATTCTGAATCCTTAATGGCTTTTTTTTTTTGTTCTTGGTTCTAAAATCATATTGCTATTATTAGAAGGCATTCAAAATGGCGAGATGGTGTCACTGTCCACCAAGGTTTCATTCTCTGTGCTTAGATATGTGTTATACCTTTGTCACAGGAGAAGAGAAAGGGAACGTGGCAGGCCTTGAAACTGTACATGAAAGGGCTCTAAATAATAGTAATAATAGGTATTTTTAAAAGTCTGTCTTTAAGGGTTGAGTGGGCTCTGTGTGCCCTATTTACGCCTTTTTAATTCTTGAACAATAGCTGTGGGGTTTCTTTCGCTGCAGCACACGAGCGAGGTTAAACATTATTTCTGTAACAGCCTTTTGTTTCCAGCTCCCATGGAGAGAGGGGAAAAAATTGAGATAAAGAAGTGTTATTAAAATTGTGACACACGGCTCTGGGAGTATGTTAAGGATAGAAGGAGCCAGGACGTCAGGAAAGAAATAATGAAATGCAAAAATCACCCAGACTGACAATTGGGAGCCTATGTAGCAGCTTAGCCTGTTGGTCCAAGGCTATTTGTCATAATCAGCAGCACTTTTCTCATTAGCAAAAAGCCATTACCAGTGGACTTTATCAGCAGCTGTGAGTTATCAAGGGGCACACAGCAATCCTAGCGTGTAGTTGCGGGGTTCAGCCGGGGTCCAGCTGCTTTAATAAGCCGCCAACTCTTTCCCCAAGTTCCCAGTCAGGTGTCACTGCCATTCCCGGTGAGGCAGCCGAGTGCGGTCTATTAACCACCTCCCTCCAGCGCCTTTCCCCTCCCCCAGCCCGGGGGGCAAAGCCTCTCCTTCTTCTCCTTGCTTTCCTCTTCCCTCCCAACCCACTTAGAGGCCAACTGGGCTAAATCTTCCCTACTTGCCTTGATCAGTCCTTCTCTTCTCCTGTCTTCTCTTCCACATCTCCGTGTTTTAGCTTTGCCCGCTGCAGCTTGCTCAGTCTCCTTGCATGGACCAAGCTGTTCTTCTCTTTCTTGCTCCTTCTTCTCCATTTGCTTTCCGTAGTGTAAAAAGCCCTATCTGCTCCTTCCTCTTCCGTCTCCAGTGCCGACTGCTCGGATGTGCCATCCCATTCCTGCACATCAGCAGTACAGGTTGCATTTTGGAGGGGTGCCTCTAAACCTGTGATGAGTCTGCTAATGTAACATGGTAACTTGTCTGTGTCTGAGCTCAGAGTGAGATTTTTTTCCTCTCTGCTCTGTGTTCTGTCTGTCCTGTGGGATGGATAGCCCTATTGTACCCTCCTAAGACATACTTAGACATTTCTTTTCTATAAGTATTCTCTCTGATCTTTTCCAGAGGTCATGTCCTGGCTCCTACATGTGATTAGGGCAAAAAATTTGCCTTTTTTCTGCCCGTGCTGTGTTGTCTCCACGACAGATCGTATTGACTAGAGATGAATTGCGTATGTGCCTATGGCAGCTCCTGGGGAACTGCCTGAGCACACAGGTACCCTTGCAGTGCTGCTTGGATAAACACATCCGGGGAGAGAAAAGAGTGTATTCAACAACTCCATGAGGTACATCCAAAGCGTCCTTTTATCCCAAGGAAGGGAAACCGCTTTTTTTTTCCCCTCCTGCTTTCAAATGCACATAAAATAAATGTCTTGCTCCTTAAGCTGCTGGCGGGATCTCCCTCTGAATGGGAGGAGAATGAAAGCAATTCAGTGCCAACATATTTCCAGGCTTTTCACCTTCTTCACTGTGGCTGGAGTGGGAAATCTGCCACATTTTAAGAAAACAGCAAATAGTAGCCTGGGGAATGCACTGGGAGGTGAACATGTACATTTGTGTATGGGTGGTGGTGCTCAGTGTGCTGCTCTACTGGAGCCTACTGGAATCATTACAGGTCATGAACTGAAGGATTTGAGTGGATCCAAAATCTAATGAAGTTGGTGAAAAGACTCTCATTGACTTCAGGAAGCTTTGACAGAGGTGCTAATTGAGGGAAAAAATTTAATCTTGCATGGAGCTAAAAATTATACTAGTACAAACCCCTGCACTTAAAAGAGGTAAGGAAATGTGAGATGTTCCAAGTTGATTTAAGGACATCCATGTTTTCCACCCTTTGTTTAAGTTGGCTTTAAACACACCCTTAGCTATATTAGTTTAAATTTTTGCACAAGCAAACCTAAATTAGTGATGCTGTCAGAGATGAGAAAACATCTGCAGAGACCATGGGTAGCAGTAATTTCACCTTGCGTTGGAATTTGCCATCTAGATACCTGCACTGGAGACGGCTCACCTGGAGAGTTGTTGGAGAGGCACTTCCAGGGCATGGATTATCAAACCTGTTGCAGGCACCTACGAATTGTGCCACAAATTTGCCCATTGCCTTCCTTGGGCTATAACAGGAGCAGATTAATGAGTTTGTTATTGACTTAAATTGTATAGACAGCTCCATTCACTCAGATGCATCTTGCCCCACCTGACTCCCGCTGTTACCTCTTCTGCATCAACAGAAATAAAATCTCAGGAAAAATCTTGGACCTCGATTCAACAAAACACTTGTTTAGCTTTAAAAATATTAATAATCTTCTGACTTCGTATGTTAAAGTTATCCCATAAAAAGGTTTTACTGAGCCAAGGCAGTGCCAAATATGTTGCTTTGAATATTTGTAAAAAGGAGATTTATAAGAAGGTAGTATTATGACACTTTTTCTTTTTTTTTTAACCAGAACTATTGCACAAGTTGGAAATCCATTCATTACTGTCTGCATTGTGAACCAGTATTTCAGTTATGCGGTAGGAAATTTTTACCACCGTTGTCCTATGGTATAGATGGATAAGTCTCTCGTTTTGTTTGGAAAAATACTAAAAACATCACCAGGTTCCAGCTTTCTGAAACTGGATGGAAAGGCTGAAAAAGCAGACTGGCTTCACGCTCTCTAATTATTCTTTTAATCTTATTTAAGTTCTATTAAATATTTTTAAGATATTGTCTGGGAGACCATGTTATGGAGCAGGAGCCTAAACAAATAACTAGGTTGCCTCAGTACAAAAAAAAGCTTATAATCAAAGCATATGGCAAGTTCCCTCAGGTCTCTGTATTGGTGGTGGTGGGGTACAGGGGGATGGCAGTGCCTGGTATGATGGGAGCAGCCCTCAGCACACGGATGCCTGAGAGGCATCAAACCTCTGTCAGCTCCCAGAAGGAGAGGGTGAAGGAGATATCCAAAGAGAGACCACAAGGTGGCTCTAAACATATTAAAGAGGAGATTCTTCCTTCCCTCCTTTCAGATATCTTAACCAAACATCTACAATAAAAAAGCAACTGCTATGTTTTTATACGTATGAACTGCACCACAGATAATACATACTCCTTTAAAAGTATTGCTGCTTGAAAAGAGATCTGCCAAGAGCTGGCTCTCTCAGGTAACCCACACCAAACCAGGGGCTGGATGACAACTGGGCTAGTAAGAAAGGGGTATCAGGGATCAGGGTATCATAGATATTACTGCCCCTAGTATTATCTGTACAGACATAAAGCCTTCACTTTTTTCACTTTTTTTCCATGTTTTTGGGATTTCTTTTTGCTTTTAACAAGTAAGATGCTGATAACGGGCAGTTGGACTAGTTGATCATTGTAGATCCCTTCCAACTGAAATCTATTCTATTCTATTCTATTCTATTCTATTCTATTCTATTCTATTCTAAATATGCATATATCACATACATATATTCTATTATTTAAGATTACAGGAAGAAAGCAGGTTGTTCATAGTTTGGAAAAGTTGTCAATTTATTTGCACTGCAAAGAGGTGAGTTACAAACCTCTGAAACACAAACGAATCAATTCTGCCTCAGCAAGGAACACCGAATGCCCATTGACTTCTACAACAGGGGTGAGTGGTTCAGGCGGGAGGGAGGGAACTGGGACCCCAAGTGTAAAATGCAAATTCTAGCAGATTGCCTCCATTCAAGGGAAAAATCAAGGACAAAAAAATATTTTGTTCTGATTCCTATTGTGTTTTTCCTCAGTGGTTTTTGGTAAAAACACAGTGGAGTTGACCTTAGAATCTTTTTTACCTCTGGTAAATTTTAAGATTCACTATATGAAAGCTAATGCAATGCTTTTAATATCAGATATTTTAAACCTCATTCGGGGCATTTTGTCTAACATTCTCTGCCTTTCAGGTCTGTACAGTTCTATACCTCAGGATATTGTCTAATGCAGATTTTCATATCCTAGAAAATGTAAGAACTATCTGCAGGGAAAATCCTACAGTTTCAATGAAATAATAAACAGCTTACCTTTGAAATGTTTATAAGAAAGAACCTGATCAGTACATGATTTTTATGTAAACTTGAATTCTTTACTGTAACTGAGCACAGAAAGTAAATAATCTTATTTATCTTGCACATTGGCCCACTTCAAGACAGGCAAATGCATCCTGTAACTGATTAGAAATGGGACCGGAATCTCAGCTGCAAGAATCAGCAAAGGAATTGTTCTCAAGAGACAGAAGCAGAGGGAAAGAACTGGAGGGGAAAATCACTCACTTTTCTTGATCTGTTGTTGTCAAAAAAAAAAAAAAAAAAACCAACCCAAAAAAGAGAGAGAATGATCATATCACATCTATTCTTTTGGACAGAATTATAACCAAAGAGTTGTGATACTAAAGTTATTAAATATTTCAGATAATACCCATTGAACCTGCAACCCATTTTATTCTCTCCCCATGTCTGTTTCTCCATCTTTTTTTCTGAAGATTAATAGAATTCTCAGTAGAGTAAAAAAGCAGCTCACCTTTTGCTTGGACTCAAGCACAGCAATCACTAATAAGTTTATTATTATTATTTTGTATAGACAGCTTGTGCAAAACAATGTTTAACTTGGATAAATGTAAGTGGAGAATGATAATCCTAGATATCGCTATAAAATAAGCTGAAAGGGTCTGAGCAATGGCAATGCTAAAAAAGGTTTAGAAATATTAGTGGAGTACAAACAGGAGGGAATATATTACATAATGCTGCAGAAAATGTAAAAGTCTGCTTCTTATATTAGGAAAAGTATCTCATAGAGATAGCAGTGCTCGGCTCTGCTCCCAATTCAGCAATTAACTTTGTGACTTAAACCTGTATTTAAGTGTTTCGCTGCTTTGGATCCTTGCAATACTCACCAGAAGTGAATATTCACTGCTCTTCTGCCATTCATTCTCTGAGAGCGGAACCGTGTCGGTGAGTCAGCAACACAGCTAACAGCACCGTGCCCGTCCAGGTGTACTGCAGACATTGCCATGCTTTGCCCACATTGGACATAAATAAGTGGTAGCCTCTATATGAAGCTAAGGGATGTCAATTAGAGGCCTGTGTAATTAAGTGTGGTTATAGATAGCTCAGTTTCAGCTGTGGGAGGGATAGAGTTACCATAACAAACTCTGCATTTAAAAGTGCATCAGGATGGGTCTCGGGAATGAATTCTCCTGGTGTCAAAGGCAGTCCATAATCCTAAAAATACAGTGCAAATTAAGACAGAATTTAGATTTCATAATTTAGCCTGTCTCCAGAGAAGGCACTGCCAACTGCAGAACAGGCTACAGAATCCTACAGTTCTCTTTATGCACTACAAACACTTATGTAAAAATTCCCCCAGCTTTTATGGAAAGATGCTGGACAGCGAAGCTGCTTTTTCGGAAGCGCTGAAGCTTCTGAAGGCTCTGTGTGTGTGTGTCAGTGTGCATGCTGCAAGCATCTTTGAGCAGCAATGCTACTTTTGAAAGACAAGTATTTGTGCATAAACCTGCTCTTTGTAATTTATTCTGCACATCTTGAATATTGAGAAATTTTGAGAGGCTTAGCTTTCCTGACAGAGCTGAAGTCATATGAGATCCCTGTTTATAAGAATGACTGAGTGATGCAGAGAGTTTAAGTGACAGTTCATTCTCTTTTAAGCCTCCCCTCAGCCAGTCTCAATTTGCAGAAGGAGATGGAAGGGGAAACAGGGAATGAAGTACTGTATAAAGAAAAAATCACAGATTGTGAGATGGAAAAGACCCATTAGACCACCTAGTCCATAGACTTCCAGGAAGAGGATGCACTATAGGGTGAACTGCCAGCAGATTCTCAAGAGTGGAGATGACAATGGGATCAAGAATCACTAACGGAGAAGTAAATGGTGATGCAAGAGGGGAAAGTCTAGGTGTAACGGAGTCTGTTCCTCCTTAGCGTTATTCTCACCTTTCTCTACCTCCCTATGCCACATCAGAAAGCTAGAAGTACCTGGAAGAAGAGATGATCCCAGACAGTTCACAGGGAAATGTTCCCAGTAACTTTTGTTAATATTTGTATAGTAGTTGTGCCTATTTTTATTAAAAATATTACAAAACAACGTCCCTTTGGTGGTCTTCGTAGCCATGAGTGCCTAGAACCTAGTTAGATTCTCTTCCAAGTTACTTCTCCCTGAGCCCTATATTCTTTCCCTTGACTTCAGAAAGTATCTCTTTTTAGGCTGGAAATTGAAAGAAGATCCACTATAAAATGAGAAGATTAAGGTGGGAAAAAACAGTAATACACTTCCCACCTTTTGACATGTTCTATAGTTAAGCTTATGTAAAATTCTCTGTACATTCTCTGTAGCGATGTAAAATTTGTCTCTGATGCCCCCTTTCCAGTTTCTTCTCATCAGCTGCATCTTATTTTCCATATTTAGCTTCGTTTCCATGACGTCCTATTCTGTATGTCACTGCTTGCCCATGTTTTTGTCACAATTTTTGAACAATCTTGACTGAACTGATAAGGTCACAGAAATTTCTGACAAGTTTTGTGAAAACAGGCAGTAAGGAGGGGAGTAACCCTCTGTGGGAAGGGGTTATCTCTTAGACATAAGGAGGTGGACTTAGAAGATTTTCTGGAAAGCCTGTTTCATGAATCCCGTGGAAATCAGTGTTGAATTTTATGTCTAAACTCATCTTCCAGCATCACGTAAGAGCTTTTGTTTCTATGTGACCTCTGCAAGTCTTAAATATTATGAGTTTTACCACACTTTCTTCCCTAAGGTCTCTTAAAACTTCAGGTTATTTTCAAACTCATATTCCTGTTAAGATTTGTATCATCAGAAAAGTATCTCTAAATAAGCAGAAAAAAATATAATATTTCAAAGCTTTCTGCCTTATCCTGAAGTAATTGGCCCAATCTTTAGTCATGCAAATAGCGTGCTTGCCACTCCTGCCCGTGGGTGTGCTTATAAGAAATGGCTGCAGCCTTAGTGTTTATTATTGCACCTTATTATGCTGAGGTTTGCTTATTTATTTTCTCCAGGATTTAAAATTCTTGAGGAAAAAGTCATGAAACTGCTTAATCAGTGGTGGCTGAACAAAAGCAGCCTCCCGAAAGAAACGGGAGTGCCTGCACGGTGCAGCGGGGTGCAGCAAGCTCAGTATGACATACTAAACCCCCTCTCTTGCCAGAGAAAGCAAGGACACTTCAGCAACTTGCAGTTCAGGACCACAAGAAAATAGAGAAGCTTTGAACCATTCCCTCGAGGTTAATGGGCTTGGGTGCTGGCAGCCAAGTGGGGAACGCCAGAATAAAACCTGTTCCTCTGAAAATTGCCCACTGCTGCTCTGCAGGCGATCAAACACAGGACGTGGCAGCGTCAGCACGTGCTCCCACCTCCCATCTTGTCACAACGGTGTTGCAGAAAGAAGTCGTCTTTTAGGTACGGAGATCTTAAACTATTATAAACGCCTTGCCTAGGCCAAATGGCTTGGGCAGGGGGTTTGCCAGACACAACTGGCCTGAGGGAGAAGATGCGGCATGTGTTGCAGTCAGGACCATGGCCGCCCTTGTAGCATTATATGTGCATATGCAAGTTTGAAGTTCTTGCAAGAAAACAGCCTCCGTCCCTTGAATAACTTAAACTCTGCCTCAGAACAGTACAGTCAGTTGGAGCAAAGGAGTTGCCAGCCTGAGCCCAATGAACACCAGCACCCAGTTTCTGGTGATAGCCAAGACCAGCTGTTTACGGGGAGAACCGAGAGCCCTGCAGGAGACCAGTCTTTGTTAGGATAATGTGGGAAAGGATAAGCCTCATCCTAATCTTTAACAATTAGAATTGTTTTCAATCCTGAAATATTCAGTTCAACATACCTTCCTATTTTTGTGTCTGTCACTCCATGCTTTTTATTAGCAATATAAAGCTAACATTGCGTAAAGCTGATTTAAAAGAATTTTGTGCGGCCATAAGCACTGTTGTCTTCACTGCAGGAAAAGAAAAAAAAAAGCCCCCCTTCTTCCTAGGCAGTGAGATAACACTCAGACACATACACCTTATGGTAAATTAAAACCTATAGAGAAAAAAATAGTAAAGGAACTTCATCAAAATGGCTACTAGAGCCTTACCCCATTAAAGTTGACAGGAATCTGTCGATAGATGTCCATGCATTTCAGACAGGCTCTATGAGACCAGTTAAATGTTTCACTAAAGTTCCAGTGTTAAATGGTTTAATTATTTCACTTCTGTTCATGTTGAATTTGAGAGTCTAACAGAAATGAAGCAAACAAATAAAAAAGGCGAGGCTGGATCTAACTGATTATTTTCCTTTCCAAATGGAGCTATCATTTCAAATGCAAAAAAGGGAAATAAAGCCTGTGGCTATGACAGGGTTAATAGTAAAGACTGCTTTTTTTTTTTTTTTTCATTTGAAATGGCTCCATGGTTCGAGAATGACTCTTTGCTTCCCTTCTTAATCTGTATTTTACGAGTGAGAAGCTTTGCATTATGCAAATCGTTAGATAGGAACAGGTGACATTTCAGCAAAGAACATGATCAGCGGCCCGGGCCTGGATTGGGCTGCTGATTTATACATTAGTATTTGTCACAAGGATCGCAAGTACTTCAGTCTACAGTCTGCAATTTGCTTTTCTATTTTTTCCTCCCCACAATCCTTAAGGTGGAAACTTTATCAAAGTATTTAAAACACACGGGTCGGACCAAAGGGAGCTGCTTTTGTTCTGGAATCGGGGGTGAAACAGCACAGCCTTGTTTTGGTGACTGCTGGTGTTAATTGTCACTGCGTGGTTTGGGCTTGCTGCAGCTGCAGGACCAAGCAGAGCACATCTGCACAACGCCAGAGCCAGATCCTCCGCAGCAGTGACGAACCCCCTGGTAGTGCATTGGCCTTACTGCAGAACGGGGACCATCATCAGGAGGACAACGTGGACTTTTATTTAAACTTTGTGAACCACGTAAATAATAGGCATCTTCAAAGTAAAAAATGTGTCACAATGCAACTATTTATAGTCCATTTTTATTTTTTCCCCTTCTGGACCTTCTCTAATGGCAGGCAGGCTCAATACAGATTGATTTGTATGCCATGAGATACATTTTGGACTGTAAATTATTTCTGGAAAAAACTACTGGAAAAAAGAAGGGAATTTACTGCCATTGAATTTAACATCAGGAACAATTGTTTTTCTTCCTTTCATCTTCTAGTTCCCTGAAGCATTTTGTTTTTTACTTTTATAGTGGTTTTGCTCCTCCCCTGCTAAAACTTTAAACTGTGACAGTAGCTTAAATCAGGGAACAGGAGAGGTTATTAAATGGCCAGTGTCATTCAAAAGCAAGTTAAACAACGCTGTTCACAGCAGTCTGCCCGTGCTCCTCAGCATGGACAGGAGAAGCATATTTGGTGTGAAGGACATGGTGGTTGCGTGCTGTCCGTCATCCCTGCCTTGTGTGAGAGGCACAACAACAGGGCAGTTACGAACACCATATTTGCCAAATGCAAAATGGCAACAAATTTACCCAAACGCAGATTGCTCACACAATTTCACAAGAGTCTTTAGTGCAAATATAATCTGTTGGTCTTCTTTCAAGCTGCCTTGCTGCCCAAAGGCAGTGGGGCAGGGCTGTACCTGCTCTGTGGCACAGCCCTCACTCTAACACTCAGGGGACAGTGATGGAGGTGACACCAGTAACACATTTGCTGCAAATCAGGGGAGAGGGGGAAGGCAGAAGCATCTCTTTCCCCATTTGGTGATTCTGGCGGTGTCTGCTTCTCCCTGTCACTGCCTGTGCCCATCCCAGGCAGGGACTCTCCTTGACTGTGCATCCCTTATTGTGACTTTTTTTGTTCTCAGCGCTCAGCCAAGGCTCTGTGGATGGCTCCTGTAAGGTTCCAAAATAAATGACTGGTCTGTGGGAACCTGTGCTCCAGTCTACGTACAAAGGCTGCACTGTCTGGTGTCCCTGAACTGGGCAGGAGCCAGGCAACAAGAGCTGCTGTCGCTTCTCATCACTCCAAATCCCTCTAAGAGAACCCTTGGGCAACAACAAACTCAATTTTCTTAAGACTTTTCCTGAGGGCCATGCTACTTAAGAAGCTGGTATATGTCCCTCCCCTCCTCTTTCTTAGTCTGGTCTTTTGGTTATTTCTTTGGTGAATACAAGCACAAAAACAATTCTTCACACCAATGCTTTAGGTCCTGGACATCTTACATCTGTTATAAAGGAAGCATATCAGGTCACATCAACAATTTTGGTTTACATCTTGCCATGTGCTTATGACATTAATGGTTCTTTTGGGTCAAACTTGAAAGAGAAGCTACTTTCCTAGCTTCAGAAAGATTTATATTAACTCACAATGCTGTATTTTCTCATTTCTTCTGCTTTCATCTCTATGGAGTGTAAAATGACACACAAATAACTCATCCCAGATGGTCTTCTTTTCTATAAGCCTCTCAGGTATGTTGACAATTCACTGTCCATGAAAGCCATGTTTCCCTGACCTTTGGATACATTTCTGTTTACAAATGTCTCCTTTTAAGACTAATGTAGACAAACAGCGTCAATTGGGTATAGCATTCAGCATATGGCACATACCTACCTGCAGTAATGGCCACTAATCCTTCAATGTGATGATATTTTATTTTGAGCACCTTGGTTTTTAGCTGGAATAATGGCTTAGGTTCCTTCTTAATGTGTTTCCTTATCTCCTTAAAGCAACTTTAGCAAAGATAAGAATGTTCTTCTGAGAATGGCACCAGCCCATAACTCATTCATGTCAGAAATCATTACCTTTTCTTAATGCCATCCCAATTAAGCTTTGGTTCAATCCAGATGTTCTCAGCTGTGGTCATGGCAATGCCTTTGACATGAGCCTGTGCTGTAGGTGATTCTCCCAGTGCTGTGGCCAGCTGCGTGAAGGCTCCTGGCGCGGGGGGCAGGAGGAGCTGCCATTGGCCATCCCAAACATGCTCCAGGTACACGGCACTGCTGTGCCCGGTGTAAGTCTGGAAAGGTGGCTAGCA
The DNA here is from genome assembly GCF_965638725.1 of Aptenodytes patagonicus. Lineage (NCBI taxonomy): Eukaryota > Metazoa > Chordata > Aves > Sphenisciformes > Spheniscidae > Aptenodytes > Aptenodytes patagonicus. Next base: position 7,905,970 of record NC_134952.1, read on the forward strand.
CAGTCTCCCATGCCAAGCTGCACCACTCGGGTAAGGTTTGCTGTGGGCATTGGTTTAGAAGTTTGTGAACTTATGCCAAGTACCCAGCCACTACACACCAAAGCTGTAAAATGATTTACTGATGGCAATTAACACAGTGAGCAGTAGCAGACACAGAATAAACCAATCCCATAACACTGGCACAAATCACATTGGCGTCACATTTAATGACATCTACTGTGAATGACTATGATCGTTCTTACAGCAATGCTTTATGAGAGATACATTTTTGATTGATCAAATACTCACTGAGTTTCCCCAGGCTTCACATTCAACTGCATTTCCAGGACTGGATATCTTACTCCTATTGCACTAACTTCCCTTGCCGCATTATTCATTTATCATGTTTCTGTTCATATTTTGTGCTACTGTAACACAAACCATACAAAGCTCTTATGGCATTTCTTGAAGACTGGTTAATTTGTCTCCATGCCAATGAGATAATTATGATTATCCTCATTTTACAGGATGGGAAGCTGAGGAAGAGATATGACAAAATGCTTTGTCTGGAAGAAAGATGCCCATGTGTATGCAAAGTTATCATTCACAGTTTTGTATCTCTTCTTGTATTTATACTCTAACCCATTTATATACCAAACAGTTCGCTGAGGCCAGAAGCTGTGCACATGTGTGTGTGTCTGGGAGAAATCCTCTCCTAAAGCAGGTGTGAACAGCAGGTCTCCCACATGCGTCTTCACAGAAAAGCCAGCATTATGAATTATAATATTTGTCATTTCATTGTTAATAATACCCTAATACCAAAACCTCTCTGTATAGAGGTGATGCTGATTTTATATGTCTTTAAAGACAGTCATTTCTTTGATGAAATTAAAATGGAATTAAATGAGAAAAGGAGAAGAAATTATATATTATTAAATTTGAGGCACTGAGATGCAGATCAAATTGTCTTGCCCAACAGAACCAAAACCTCGCCCCAGTTCTCCAGCTTCTTGCTATAACCACAGCGGGGAATCCTCCTTGGTTTCTTGCTAAGAGGGTGTTCTGGTTTAACCTCAGTCGGCAACCGAGCACCACACGGCTGCTCGCTCGCTTCCCCCCACTCTGTCCCCAGTGGGATGAGGGAGAGAACCCGAAGAGCAGAAGTGAGAAAAACTCGTGGGTTGAGATAAAAACAGTTTAATAATTGAAATAAAATAACAACAACAACAATAATAATAACAATGCAATAATAATAATAATAATAATAATAATAATAATAATAATAATAATAATAATATACAAAGCAAGTGATGCACAGTGCAATTGCTCACCACCCGCCGACCGATGCCCAGCCAGTCCCCGAGCAGCGGCCCCCCCAGCCAGCTTTCCCCAGTTTATGTACTGAGCATGACGTCCCATGGGATGGAATGTCCCTTTGGCCAGTTTGGGTCAGCTGTCCTGGCTGTGCCCCCTCCCAGCTTCTTGTGCACCTCCAGCCTTCTCAGTCGGTAGAGCATGGGAAGCTGAAAAGTCCTTGACTAGCGCAAGCACTACCTAGCAACAACTAAAACATTGGTGCGTTATCAACATTGTTCTCCTCCTAAATCCAAAACACAGCACTGTACCAGCTACTAGGAAGGAAATTAACTCTATCCCTGCCAAAACCAGGACAGAGGGACTGTCAGTTAAAACGTTTATGCCATCTGTGGGTTTTTAAAGTAACAGGTAAACTACGTGTCTTGGACCTATTTGTATTCTTTCAGAGGAGTAAAAGTAAGGCCAAGTTAAGCAAGAACTTTTTCACTGATATAAATTTAATTCCCGTAGACATCCCCAGTATGGGATTCTTTTAAAGAGCTCTTTTAATTCACTCCCTGATTGCCTAAGAAAAGATGGATTTTACGTGCTAAGGAACATTAAGATGTGCACGGCAAGGTGCAGTGACCCATTTGATAGTTGTTTTTTTCTTGATAGGTTCTTCCATGCTGGCATATACTTGTAATGCAGCTGCCACCACAGTCTGTAAGGACATGTATCTTGCTGTCGCCCTGCCTCTGGTCAGCACTGTCGACTGGGTTGGAGACAGTCATCTATCCCCAGCCGTTTAAGAGCACAAGGGAGTTGTCTTTTCACGGATGAATACAAGAAAATTGTTTATGACTGTTACCTACAGGATATTGGTAATACAAGGCAGAATGAGAAGAGGTTGTCATTTGTCAATCTTAATCTGGGGTGTTATATGGTGGAGGGCACTGCCTGTATATTTGGGGTTGTATTGTCTGTGCAAAGGAACGATGTTGACTTAATTGAAATCATCAATTGCTATCTCAAAACTGTGGATTTCTTATTGTCTTAAAGCAAAACAACAGATCAGATCAGGCCTTTTATTCTCAGAAAACCTATGAATTGTAAAAAATAGGTAGTAAATTTGGTCCAAACACCAAATTTGTGACAGAGCTTAAAATAAGGAGAAAATATAAGACAGCTAATGGCAAGGACCTGTTGGTCTCCTTGAATTCATTCAGTGATGAGCGAGCTCAGCACTTCTTTGAACCGAGGCCAAGTATGAACTTCACATGGGTGTTGTTCTATTGTCGATTTTCTATTCACCTGTCTGTTAATACAGACGATCTATATTGTAAAGTGAATTATTGCTTCTGGATGTTTCATTTATCTAGGTTTGGGTTGTATTATGCTTTTTGTAGCCTTGGCTGCAAATAAATACCTCCAATGCTATTTATTTGAAAATATTTTTAATAGAATTTTGGGATTTGGCTTATTCATTGGAAGGCATACAGATACAGAATCTCAATTCCTGCTTGGGTTTGGGGCCTGCTTAGTTCTATAATTCCCCTAGAATGTTAAAGTTCCCTGATAATCCACTCGTAATTTTCCATATTTAATTCTAAAACATGAAAAATGGTGCTGAATAAACAAAAGACATTTTGGCAGGTGGCTACGAAGGTGTTTGTTGTTAAAGGCAGTGCATTCAGAGTGATCCTACTTCACTGCTTTTATAGTACCTGCTGATTTAAGACTATTTTATATTGGCAAGAACTTTATTGCTTACTGCACATTCACGTGAAGACTACATGAAAGATATTTGAAAACAGCGGACAGCAAACTCCCTTGAATACACGGATAGATGGTTGTCATTTTAAGTCAAGATACACCCTGCTGCATTATATCACAACAGAGGACAACATCAGGAATCAAAGCCATTTTGGAGAACTGGAGAAGACAGCAAATGTTGGTTTCCATTGAGACTATCTTAGTATTCCAGTGCATGAAAAAAATAATAAAATATAACTTGATCCAAAAAACCACTGACCTGGTATAATTTGTCCATTTTGATCATACAAGACTATATTCACTGCCATGATGTCTATTGACCTATTTGGACTTATACTTTGAAATAAAATGTTGGCTAATATATGAATGATAATTACATATATATAACTTATAATTACAGATGCAAGAAATGACATGTAGAGCCAGGTCATCACAGGGAGTGGTTATTGTCTCTTTACTTCCCTACAGAAGTACATATTAACCAACTGCTTCCTTAGCACACTGAAAAATGCACAAAGAATATATTTTTGTCCAAGCAGTTGAGCTATTTCATCATAATAAAAACGAAGGAAGGATAAAAACCAGTTCCCTGCCTTGTGGCTATGTTGTGTGTGCTGGTTTAACAGATGTGAAACATGCTTCTGATATTGACTGAAGTGAATAACTGCGTAGTATCAGCTACTGAGTAGTCTTGTATAGGACTGGAAGATTTGTAGTGTCCTCATGGGGTCTCTACAAGCAGAGAGAGCTATGGGTAGGGTCATGTGTACCCTATGAAGAAAACCTGGCAGAGAGTGCAGAGTGGTCTTTCAGCAAGGGTTGGAACAAAATAAAATTCAGTAAGACTCCAACTTTGATTGGTGCTTTTATTATTCCACTCATAATCCAGAGGAATAGTAAATCACATAAATGTGTTAAGTACATAAATACCTTTGCCTTGAAACAGGACAGAATCGATTGTGATACGCTTTGGAATTGGCATCTGGAACTGAAAATTGCCCCCCAACCCCCTCAGCTCTTTACGATTCATCCCAAAAGCATGGTGGAGTCAGATCTCCTAAAAAATCTGTCCCTCAGAAGATTTTTTGCTTTAATTTGCTAGCTAAAAATCCACAGATAATTTGGATATAATTAATGCAACCATTTGCAACTCTGGATGCTGATCCTAATCCCCAGACCACAGGTTTATCTGCGATAGGTCTTTCCTTCAACCAAGGCAGAACACGGAATCCTGAGTAGGAAATGTTGTGCTTGGACCTTCAGCTGAGCAATTGGGCTGCGTCCCAGGAGTCTCAAACTGCAGAGTGGAAATATACATCTCCTGTACTCCCATTTTCATAGCAATCACAGCATCCACAGCAGTGACAGATAGCATGGTTCAGGTGCCATTCCTTCCATAACTTTGTTGCAATCTGCTGCTAGAATGAAAAACAGCAAAACTTGTGCTGCCAGAAAGACATGTGCCCCCCAACCCCAACCTGAGGTATTGGAAAAGGAAACATGACCGTATTCATTTATCAAAGTCTTGGCTTCCCAGTGGAGTTCTCCAGTTTGCTCCAAGTTCCTCCCCGTTCAAATCTGCATATAAGACACTTTAACTGGTCCTTATCTGATAGTATTTCCATGGGACCTTTTATGGCAAAGGACTTTGCAAGCTGTAGACATGTAACACTGCTCTTTCTGCAGGCTGGAGGAGAGGTGGGAGAAAGACTGTGTGCACAACAGGACTGTGAGGCAGGTGGAAAGCTTGTAAGCGAGCAAAGTGGGGAAACTTTACCACACAACTTCTAAAACTCTGGTAGATCAGGGCTTGGTTTTTAAGGGGTTGCCCAAACATCCCTTAGAACAATAGCAAACTAAGTGGTGATTTGAGAATGAGGATTTAAACCTGTGGTTCCAGGAGTGTTGATAATCCCAACGTGACCCTTAAATCACAGAATTATAAATTAATTATTGCCCCAGAAAGTAAGGAGTTATAATTCTGAAATGGTTTATTTTGCCTTTGCAGAGGTTGCTGAAGATGCATTTTATAGGAGAAGTTCTTGTAACTCATGAATTGTTATACAGATTCCACCTTAAATGGATTTTATCAGACTGTGCACTGGTAAGCTCATGCTAATATTGGCTCCAATAAAGAACAAATCAGTGCCCAACTCGACTCGTCTTATCGCACAGTCAAAACTGATGGCTGAAGAAGTCATAAAGATCCCATTTAATCTCTCGCCTATCTATCACTGTGAATGTCTTTATCCTCTTTGTGCAGTGGTAATATCTGCTCATTATGAAAGCAAAATAGATCTGGCATGAATAAAAGCGGAATGAAGTGCTCACTTTGATTTTGACAGCACGATCAGTGGAAGCAGTAATCTGTGAGAATCAAAAGGGCTAAATTATTCCATAACAGTAATTTGAGGGAACAGCTCAGAGCATACACATCTGCTTTCATATATTGTGACGTGCACTGATAAAACATCCTTCCCAATTTACTCTCTCTGTGCTTGACTAATCTGCAACAGCTCTCACAATGTCTAATCATGCCATCAAAAAGGAGAAGAAGTTCAATTGAGACTCAAATGAAAGAAGATTGGAAAACTATCCTCAATTGAAATTACATTTGTAAATGAGCCATAGTTTTTCTGTTCAGGGTGCGTTATGGTAAATCTGCCTGAAGAAGTAGTTATGCTGAAGAACAGCAACGTGTATCGAGATTGTGTTTATTCTATTACTGCTCAAGTAAAATTATGGTGGCTTGGAAACCCTGGGGCATGTTTTCAAAACCGATATGCCAAATTCATAGTCAGATTCCTGTAGTATAATTATAGCATCTCTGGCCAGCTGAAAGATTCCCAATACATATAAATTACACAGCCAGGTTACAGTTACAGGGTTTTTATTTTTAAACATTCCTGTTATGGGAGATTTCTTCCTTTATTTGCAGGCTGGGCCATGGCCATACTTTTCTTACTTTCTTCCTTTGTTCATGGCTTTTTTTGGAGCTAGTTAACCAGGCCTACTTGAAACACAAAAACTAAGGTCACTTTGAAGGTGATACAAGGCTGTATCCTACTGATCTTCATGGACAAAACCATAACCTGAAGCACGTGTGGGCTGGGGTAGAATATATGCTACCCAGATTGAAAGTGAGACAGTCACGTTAAAGCCCCTGTACTAGATATTCACATTCTGGTTGTTGACATGCTTTTTAACACACAGTAAAAATCTCTTCTTCCTAAAACTTGTGGGCCTTGTTTCTGATCTTTGCTAATTCAAGTCTATCCTGTGGCACTCCAGCCTATGAAGACATATTGTCACCTCTGCTGGGGTCTCAGTTCAAGAAGTGTTATCCTTCCCTTAAAGCATCTGCTCCCGGAGCCATATGATTTTGTCAGCCAAGGTATTGTATCTCTCTATCATTTTGATTGGACTCACACATTATTGAATTTCTTAAAGCTGGCAGTACTGGGTAAACCCCTGCTTCAGCAGGGATCAGTAATGAGCCTCTCTCATATGCCCGTTTTCCCGGTACAGACGAGGAAATGGTGATTGCCTCCTTTGTAGACCTGTCATCGGGTTCACTGATGCAGATCCCTGTATTATGTATTTCTACAGTGAGGATGTACCTATAGATCTGAAAGGGCACAGGTAAGCAAATGATACTGCCGTCAACTCTGCTGATATTGCTTGCTGTTCTGTTACATGCCTTGGAAAATTTGAAAATATTAACCAACAGGGTATATTCATCCTAGGACACTATGGCTGGACACCATTCTGCAAATATTTAGGTCTTGGTGAAACCTATGGTAGTCTTACTTGCATAAGAAAAACATGGGTGAGCAGCTGCTACTGCTCTTGAAGTTGCTGCTAGAGCAGTATCAACTTAGCAAAATAATTAAATGAATATTCAGTCCTGGTTTTAATCATCTTTTGCTCATTTTAGCTCATTTTCTGCAAACACTAGAGTTAATATCTAGGGCTGACTTTACCATTACAAGCCTGACTGGCCAGGATTTTTTTCAATCTGCTCAACAGAAAATTAAGTCTCTGCAAAACTGAAGTAGGTAGTGGGAAAGTTTTAAGTTTACTAAGATTTTTTGCGTTGGAAAAAAACAAATCAAAATAGTTATTTTGCATAATTTAATCAGATTTTGAGCTGCATTGAAATATTTTCTTTGGACATGTCTTTGTACGGGAGATGTACTAATGGTCTATGGAGATTATATTTCAGCTCTTTCATGTTCCCGTTGCTACTATCAGCTTTACTACATATCCCATGATAAAATGTAATGCCCTTTCGCCTTAAGCCTCTGTGATGCATCAGGATAGACCTGTGACCATGGAAATGTTGGAGAATGTGGTTGAGTGAAAGCATATGTGAGACATTCAAAGAACTTTTCCAGTGACTTGCCTCCTGTCACTTGTTGCTTCTTGTATGTTCACTGCACTTACTATTAGACTCACAGCCCTTGGACAGGGATCTGAATGTTTTATCGGCCAAAATATTTAACAAACTTTTGTGTGCTGACTAAATAATATGGCCTGCAATTTTGGCGTAAGAAAAACCATCAGTTGAAATTGATTTTCAAGTATACACATTTGACTAGTTATGTTGGGAATGTACATTCATTAAGTCAGTCAACAGATACAATATCATGTGGCAAAAAACCCCATGTAGCTCACACCATCTGTCCAATCACTACTTAGCAATAAGGTTTGATGAGTAAAGAAATAAAGGCTATCCGTGACTTTTGCATAAACTATGGAATCATACAAATTTTTGAATAATAAAAACAACTGACTGACTGCTACTCTACTTTTAGATATTCTGGCTTTAGCCGTTGTTTTAGTGATTTTTTTTGGTGAATTTTTGACCATCTATGTGAAATACACAATAGCATATGAATAAGCATTACAGATATTTTAATTCATGAAAATCTAGAAAATACTACTTCATGTTTTAAAGTCAAGGAAATTAGATTAGTGTAGAAGTTTTGCTACCTTCATCTGTACTAAAAGGCTATTTTTAAGGTTCCATTGTAAGGACAGCTGTGTAAATGCACTGTTGCAGAGCATACTTGGTCATGCAGCAGCCAATACTCTCAGTATAACTAGGACGATTTGCCTTACTGGTCGGTATGTTTTGTGACAAAAGTTATGCATAATTAGCCTTGATTCTTCAAGTATTTCTGCCCACACCCAACTTTGCCCATATGATTAGCCCCATTAAGTTCACTAGAAATAATTACACCCTAATTTAGGTTTGTGCCTAAGCATTTGCAGGATCAGGATCTAAAATGTCAAGATCTTTGAGGAAATGTCATATTTTTTTGCTTGTTTCTGTTCCAGCCCTAACACATTTTGAGATATTTAAAAAATAAGAAGAAAGGATGATTTTAATCTGTATGCATAAATTATCCAATATCTCTGCTTCTGGACTGATTCAAAATGTAATTTTCTATTGCCCATTCACATCCAAGGTATTCCAAAGTGACATGTATATCAAGAGTTAGCTTAGCACATTGTTTTTCTCTGCCAAAGACCCACAAAGAGACTTTAGGGAGAAATGAGCCTCTTACGGTGATTAACAGTACAGTGATGCATAGCAGACAACTGGCTACAAACTGCTTTAGTTACAGTACTCGTGTTTGTTCCTAATTTTCTCTGTGGAGAGTCAAATTCGGGGATGAAGTGGTGGACTAAACAGGTTTATGGCTATTGGCTTGGAGAATAAGGAAAGAAAACCAAACATATGCTGATAAAACCCTGGCTACCTCTCCTGACAGCGTTACCATCGAACTTCAAAATGTTTTAGACTCTCAGACTTAGCCTCCCTTGCTGGCTGATGATGGCTCCTGATCTCACTGCCAGAAATTATCTTTCCCTGTTGGTTTGGCTATCGCCCTTTCACAACAGAACCCTGCAGCGTTTTCGACATTGCTGTGGTAAGAGCTGGGAACCACGGGATTTTTAAAAATCACCATAATGCTGTTGTGCTCTTTTCCTCCCTTGCACATCATCACGGATTGAGACAAAATGTGATTCTGATGAACACTGTAATGTATTTATTTGCATTACAGCATCCAGCCACTAATTGTCTCGGTGCTGTACACAATTGCAGGCAGAGAGCAACAGGGGTAATAAATGGCAGCTGCAGCACAAACTTAAAAGTCTATAGAAACCTACATGCCCGTGTTTGTGTTCTGTACTTTTCTGAAATGCCTCTCGCTGATTCTGTATATCTGCTTGCGAGACACACTTAGTATAACTGGGGAGCTTCTGACTTGCTCTTTCTCAGGTAGCATAAGTATACATTTTTGTGCTAGTACATAGGCCTTGTAAGAAATAATGATTGCTTTAGAGATAAAGGTACTGACATCTCGTGGTGGCAAGGAACATGCGTCAGAAGATATTTTGCCCCAAAATGGTTTGTAGTTTTCCTTCAACAAGCCTGAGGAGCACGAGATTGTCAATGTCAGTACTCTTTTTCCAGTTTTTGTGAAGAAAAAACCCATAATAATATTTTGCATTTTCATATCAGCTGTAGCTGAGTTTGGGCCATTTCTACATCCTATAATGCAAGTGTTCTCCAGCCGCTGAGGGTCTGCAGGCTGAGGGTGAATGTCTGTGGAACCGCAGGAGAGAAGGGAGTGTTCTCAGAAGTTTGCTTGGGGTGGGTTCACAGAGTGGTTTTGGCGCTGGGGCTTTGGCACATTGGCCCAGACAGCCAATGTGCCAGGTAGGGAATGGTCTACATTTATCAGCCAGCCTGTAGGAAAGCCTTTTGGTAAGGTAAAGCCTTTGCATCCAAGTCCTAAACATTTTACTAAAGGTGAACACTTAAAACCATTCATTGAAAACACAGCGGTAAGGGATGATGTGCCCTCATATGTGCTAGTTTCCCGGTTAGAGAGCTTAAGCAGGCCATGGAAGATTTAGGTCCTGCTCCTCCTTGGCCTGAGAGAATTCAGACCAATGTCTTCTTTTCCAGGCTGTGCTGAGAAAGGGGAGAAGAAGGAGGCTGTGCGTGAAACTGGTGATTCACTGGGAGGAGAAGGAGAACAGAGGGGAAGGGAGGACATAGCTCTGCAGGCAACACAGGAAAAAAAAAATCATAATCCACCAGTTACAAATGGAGCCCCGGGCTCCAGATCGCTCCCAGGACTGTTTCTAGGGCTTTGCCTTGGTCACCCCGGGTGAGACCCCGGTGTGAAGGTCCAGCCAGGCTGTGGCTGCTCTAGCTGTGCTGGTAGAGCCCCTGGCGGAGAGTCAAGATTGTGTTAACTGAAAGAGATTTTCTGCCAAGGCAGCTGCGCTACCAGCGTAGGCAGCTCAGCTCAAGCTGCTAAAAGTGCTCTTTTGCAGGCACAGCAGCATCCACAGATGGGCTACAGCTAAGAGGTAGCTCTGTTAAATAGGAACAGGGTGGGGACCATGATTTTGGTTGAACTCTGCTAGCAAAATGCAATAAGGGTCGCCCTGGTCTGAAAGTCAACCTTGACCCATGCTTAGGTCTGAAACAAGCTTGAATTCTGGCCTGTGCTTTCATACCTTTGTAATACTGCTAAATGTCATGGTGCAGGAGAATTCGTGTTTGGTGTAGCATTTGTGCAGCACTCTGCTTTACTTTATAAACATCTTTTATGTAAATCAAGTGTTAATTATCCCCACTCTGTATTTTGTGTTGAATATAATTTTTTTAATTACAGGCTTCATCCTAGGTTAAGCCTGCATGCCTGTTGTTGAGCCAATTATCATAAATTCCCCTGTAACAATTAACAATATTGGTACAGAGCTGCATGTATTTTAAATGTTATAATTATGCTCAGCTCTTTTGTTAATTGGCCTATCTGACTCTTTACTTTTTATGCTGCTCATCTGCTCATTACCGCAGCCATTTAATTCAATTAGCACCTTAATTAGAAGAACAGCCATGTCCAATGTCGTAGGACTTGTCAGAGTACGCAGCTTGATTAGCAAAGACAAACACACCATGCAAATCAGGCTGTAACATTTGGGGGCGGCAGGAATGGAAGGCAGCCAGCTGGTGAAGTGGAAAAGGAGCGTGTCTTCATCCCCCAAAGCTTTGCCAGGAGAAAGAAAATAAAGAAGGCATCAGACTGAGGAAGGAATAAAATAATTTACAATTCCACGAGTTAAGGCATGACTTAACATGAATGGTGTGTAACTCCTGAGGACGGTGTCACTACTAAATTATCTCCTACCCCCAGTGCTCTTAAAAAAAGGAGACAGAAAGTGAGAGAGATGTGTAAAAATAATACAGTAATCTCCTACCATATCATATGTCCTTTTCAGAGGAGGAAGCCAAACCCCAAAGTCTAGATTCAGAGGGAGAGAGATGAACAAAAAGAAACACCCTGATCTGGGGCTTTGGTGTAAATCCGCACGGCTCCACTCATCAACGCCACGTGAGGAGTGGGCCCGGGGTAATTAAAAATCACCCATTTGACCTAGGCCCTCCCGTTTAAGATAGCAGCACTGTTGAAGAGAGACATGCAAGGCTGTAGGAACTGTATTTAAAAAAAAAAAAAGCTTCATTTTCCAAGAGCAGTTTAAGTCTCAGTTTTGTTTTGTGCCAGTCTATTTAAATCTTTATTCCCTGCCTATTAATTCTCCTAATTAGAATTAAATGAAGCATGCTAAATTGCTAGATTAACCAATAATTAAGCAGGCAAAGCACTAACGTTTAATACACACAGGCAGCTCTTTCTCTTCTGTGATAGCACCGTGTCATGCCTGCTCATTTTATTTGAAAGGAATTAAGAGGCTTGTCTTCCGTGATCAACACCCCCCCTCCCATATTAACTTACATAAAATAAAGACTTTCCCAAAAGGGGATAAGTTTCCAGCTAGTTATCAAGGAACACTTGATTTTATTTTTTAATTCCTTATCTGTGAGTCCTTGTGAAACCTATTTGAATCAATTGGCTCAGGAAATCCAATGGCTGTACATATATTTAGCAGATAGTAGATTTTAATTAAAATGATATATAGTTTGTGTGGTGCTCCTTTTATTCTGTGTTCATTTCTTTATTTCTGCTCACGTAAGGAGGTCCTACACTTATTTTCAGAGGATGGCAGCCCCTCTCCCTCCCCCTCATCTCCCTGTGTTTTGTTCCCCCCCCCCCATATTCATTTTACATATTTACATATTACTTTGTCTTTATGGCATATACCTTATTGTGGCATCTCTCATTACCATGCAGTTCTCTCGCTGTGTAACCAAGGGGCCGTGCAGACTGTCTAAATCAGTAGACTCCGTCATCTTAGGCAGTCTTGGTGATTTTGAAGGTTATTGCTTGGGTGTGTAAGTGCCGGTAGAGCTGCGGTTGGGAGCAGGACCGGCACGTTCAGAAGTGTGTTTGTGCCTCTTACGAAAGTGCTTGTTGATATATATGCCTTGAGCATGTAACTCATTCATATACAGAGGGCAGCAAAGACTCGTGATAGGGATTTCATAAAACTGCTTAGTCCCACAGTAACTGAACACATACGTTCTTGTCTTTTATTCCTTTGACTTAAGCTGTTAGCCAAAATTTGGAATATTTTTGGTTGTTCCCCCCGGGAGCAGAAAAAAATGTGATGGAGTCAGATGTTTCTCTAGGTATGTCTACACAGTATTTTGCAGACAGGTCCAAATTTATTTTGCCTATGTCTTGAGCAATCTGCCTTTGAAAAGGAAGCTGTGTGGCCGTATTAGCGAGCCATGACTTCTGTTTTGAAACCGCTTTGCAGCTGTTTGGCTTGCATCACTGATGGAGTAACTCTGCCTTTGATGAAATCGCGTAACAAAAAAAGCAGCCCAGAAGTCCTGTTTCCCAGAGATACCAAACAAGAGGCTATGTGTCTGCTTACAGTCCCAACTCTCTTGTGGCCAGCACTTTGCCCCAGAAGAGATCTCTCAAAGGGGCTGCTTAAACAATATAGTTGAAATGATGTAATGTCTCGCTGCAGCTGAAAGAGGACAATCTCTGTCTTGTTACTTCCCGCTCCAGGTGATCCTACCCCGTTTAGTACTTGTATGAGCATCTTCTGAGGTAATTTTCCTGGCCAGTCTGGAGGAAAACCAATGCAACAAAAAAGACTTTTTTCACTGGCTTAGCAAATTGGATCTGCATACCATACGGCCAAGTGAGTATGGAGGCATCATGACGGGTCAGAGTAGGATCTGCAGCTGGTGAAAGTGGGCAGTAATGGGACCGCTTCTTTTGATGGTAGTAAATCAGTAGATTAGGCCAGATATCACCAAATTGCAGTCTACGCTTTTAGACACATAAGCATATCCTGGAGTAAAATCACTGATAATCAAAGCGAACAGATTTGATTTTATTTCTTCTCCACAAGTGAGTAGTCCTGCTAGCTTCAGGGAAAATTAAGCATCACTGCTGAAGTCATCAAAACTGCCTGATTTCAGTTTTTTTTCAGGAACTCAACTCAGACTCCTTCATAACATGAAGAATTTTAAAGATCTTGCTCCCAGTTTGTGCAAAATTTTCTGCGCAGCAGCTTTCCATCACGTTAGGCTAGTTTCTTGTTCTTGTTCTACGCACATCTCTAACCAGCCAGTACAACATCAAGCGTTATGATTTTGAGTTTAAGCTATGCAAATACTAGCATCTGGCTATGTTTTCTCTATGTCTTTCTCGCTCTCTCCACAATTTAAGGCTGTGCAGATCAGCATGCCTTCGAATACTTTTGCATAAACTTCTTTAAAGACAATGCTGATGCATGTATCTCAATATGAGCAAGTGCTGGGGGGTTTGCTGAGGGCAATTTGTAGAGTCATGGTCCAACACAGGTTTGAATCCAGACAGGTTCAAGTTGAAAATAAAACTAAATTAAAACAATAGCTCAGAGGCATCAGGAATGTCTTTTCCCAGTATGAATTTGGCCTGGTTTTGCAGTTGCTTGTGAAGCAAACCCCGCTGGGCTGTACAGCCCTACAGATTAACATGGAGAAGAACGATACATGCCCTCTGAATCCTTAATGCCAAGAAATAATGGTGAGACGATGGGGCCTTGGAAGTCAATGTAAATGCAGGACATGAGCGAATTGCTTCATTTCTGTGAGGGGCCAGCTTGAGCAGGCTGGATTTTAATTTCTCAGCTGTCCTATGGTATGAACCGTGTGGCCCCTGCAGTACATGCTGAGGACAGCGGAGTCTGCCTTCCCTTTTCGGCTGGCTGGCTGATTGATTCATTCCTCTTCTTTTTTTCAAACCAAGCTTCTTACATGCTTTGGTGAACATCTTAGTCAGTCTCTAGTACCTCTGTCGATTCTGTGTGTGTGTGTCTGTGCGTGCGTGTGTGCGTGCGCGTGTATTGCACTTCATCTGCTTGATGCAATAATATCCTGGGGGAATGTGCAGGCTGTAAACTTCTTCATAACATCCTGTTCCTGCAACCTGAAGATATTGACTCTGAAGGGAAACAATGGCATGAATAAAATAAAAATAAAAAAAGTTAATTATCCTTTGTGTTTGTAATTTAATTAAAGATGCAGTAAAGTTTTACTGTTTTTCCAGGTGATGATGTTTAGGGCTCTGAAAAGCTATTTGTGCTGGTGAGATTAAAGTGCATTTTAAAATGTTCCCCGAGCACTTTCACATTTGTTGATAGATTTTTAAATTAAACTTTAAATTGTAATCTAAATTACCTCCAACAATTCATGGTCCCTGTAATGAACTCCCACCATTCCTGCTGTCATCTGACTATGATATACTGTAAATGGTAACTGCTCAGGGTTTTACTGAGTAGTGCTTTAGTATTACTGCACTATATTAGTTATGTACAACCCTCAAATAGAAATCAAAGCACAACGCAGGTTTGGTTTAGCATAGTAACTTTATTATTTGCTAGTCTTTAGTCTTAGTGAACACTGCTACTGCTAATCATTTGGGACCTCATAGAATATACTTCCAAATAATTTTTTAGGCATTCCTGTCAAGGTAAAAGTATTTGTATTTTACCAGCCAATGAGCTTTTGGACATTAATCCTTAATGGGTAAAATAAAACTAATTGGGGAATATGAGTTCAAGTGCTCATTCGTAAAGTGATCATGGCTCATTGGCCCCTGAGGCACAGTTAGAAAAAAGTACTTTCATAAGTGATTGATGTAGATTCAAAGAGGAAGAGAAGATAGCAGTGGGATACTGGAAATAATTCACCGTGGGCGGCTCCATGATATGATGTAGGTATGCTGAGACCAAGTGGTTTCCAAGGAACTGCTCAGAGCAGAGCAGAGTCTAACTTGCAGATCACTGATTGTCCCTGGTAGATCTTATTGCCTGAGGCTCACGGACATGTTCCTGGGATGAAAAGAAAGACTCCAAATGTAAGCTGGTCTAACATCCATGGGAAGCTCTCAAGGATCTCTGAACATTTACACATGTGGAAAATTAGAAGAAAAATCTATTCCTGCAAAATAAAGAAAAAAAAACCATCTAAGAGCAAAGGTCCTAGGGAAGAGCAGAAGGAGAAAATAAGCAGACCAAGGACTGCTTGCTGCAGTTAGGCTCCAGCAGCCTGTCACACAGGGACTTACTGACAGAGGGTTGTATCTTCTGCTGGAAAGCTCTTGGTGGACTTTTCTTCCACACAGCTGCATAAACTTTACAGGCCTCAGCTTTTGGTCTCCACGAATTCCGTGTTTTAATTACATATTATATGAAATGAAAACTGGCTTGTTTGGCTTTGTGTGATTTCCTAGCTCTCCTGCTATGAGAAAAATGGACACTATTTGTGTTCCCTGTTCACCTTTGCCATTTGTCATCATTCAACGTGTCAACAGTCATGCTGGTAAATGTGATCATTAGCTTCATTGCTTTTCCCCATTCTATCCCCCTCATTTGGGATGAGTTCTCCATTTACCCACAAAGCTATTGTACTCTTCCCCTTCAAACCCTTCCTTCCTTAAACCCCTCCGCTGTTATGCTACTTGAAGGAAAATGACAGTGTCTATGGTGCCGGCGTGCCACAGTCACTGCCTGCCAGGCTGAGCAGCACTCTGTATGGGTTTCCTTTTTTTCCCTCCCCATCTGCCTCTTACCACCTGTCTTCTGTCTACCAAAGGTAGATTGTGCCAAACTATCCTGATAGCTTCCTTTGATAAGATAGCTGATTTTCTAGTCAAAGGAAATGCATTAGATACCGTCTATCTGGACTTCAGTAATGCATTTGATATGGGGTAATGATCAGTTAAACTGGAGGAGATGGGGATGAGCAGAAGGATTAGAGGGTGGGTCAGGAGCCCGCTCAAGTGGGGACAAAACTGAGAAGTGCTGAGATGGGAAATGCCAACCTGAAAGACAGTTGCTCAGGAGTCACTTCTGGACTGGATCTTGAATATTTTCACCTGTGACTGTGGCAGAAAGGAAGGAAGGAAGGAAGGAAGGAAGGAAGGAAGGAAGGAAGGAAGGAAGGAAGGAAGGAAGGAAGGAAGGAAGGAAGGAAGGAAGGAAGGAAGGAAGGAAGGAAGGAAGGAAGGAAGGAAGGAAGGAAGGAAGGAAGGAAAGAAGGAAGGAAAGTTGGTTATGGTGATATTTGCTGATGAACCAAAACTAGGGGCTGGTTAAAGTCTGGAGGAGGATCAGAGTATCATAGAGAAAGAACCTGATGTAGAAAAAACAGACAAAAAGGAGGATAAATGAAGATCTGGATGCTTATGTAAGTCCATTAGTGTAAACAGCTTGGTGGGACATGAAGCTGAAGAGGCACATGAACGTATTTGGGTGGAAATCTAGACCATAGAGTGTCTTTGGAATGGTCTACAAGCAGAGCAAAGGCAAAAAAACAACAACAGCAAAAAGGTTTTAAGATAGTTCTTGATGATTGGGAAATAACACTGTTGCCTATGAAATCAGGCATCTCCAGCCCATGACCCAGGAGATCCCTTCCACTTAGATTACAAGCAAGTGACCTGCTTTTTGTCCTGTGTGCCTCAATCCCTGAGAATGGCTCGGAGTGCACATAGACACAGTATTCAGAAAATACTGAAGGGACCACTGAGGCACAACATCACCCCACCGCCCAGGCCCCTTAAACAGTGCCCACTATGCCAAGAAAGAAAGTATGTGTGGGAGGGGAAAAAAAAAAAAGAGAGACCTAAGTGGAGGTAATATGGCAGTGAACAGGAAGGCACGCTCACCTGACAGCTGTTTATTTGATTTCTTGTCGAATTTCCATTTATTATACAAACAATCTGACCAACCATGAAACAGAGCTATGAAATGAAGTGATAAAAAACATTTCTTCTCCATGCACTACTCAGCTTACATTTTACATTATCTCTTTGTCTCTGTCCTTTTCATTTCTCTTCTGGAAAGATACAACAACAAAAAAAAAGAAAGAAGAAAGAAAAAAACATGTTATATGATGAAACCTCAAGAGAAGGAGATTCCTACAACAGGCATGAAAAATTCTGTAGGTATTTGACACTGATGTAGTTAAGTATTAACAGTAGATAAAAGTGTTGTAGCCTATTACTAATGGATCAAAAACTGGTTGACCAATACATCAGAAAAAGTAGCTGCAAGTGGGAAGACTTGTCCAGGAAAACTATTCAAGAGAGGTAATTTCCAGCTTATTCAATATATTTAAATTTATTGCTGAGAAAATAGCCATATTTTATGCCACTTTTAAAAAAGAACAATGGAAAAATTGAAAGGTTTCAGAAAAAAAGCTTGAAAACATAACTTAGGTTTGTTATAAGGTGTATTTTTTTGAAGATATTTAGGAATTTCCATCTATTTAATTTATCCAAAAAAGGGTATAAGAGAAATGGCTTATAGTAACAGGCAGTTGCATATGGAAGCAGTTTCTCACTGTCGGTGAGTTTTCAGACAAAATGTACGCCAAGACCCGGTGGCTGGAGAGGAGCACTGGATGCATTCTGGTTAGAAAAGTACAACGCTCCAGTGAGGTTAATTACCCAGGAGAACCACAAACGCCAGATGCAATGACTTCTCTGTCACTTGTAAGTGTTTAATCAAGTCAAGATATTTTAAAGAAATTATGAATTTGACATGGGGTGAAGTTTCTTTGTAGTAGGTCTCAGTAAATTACGCTACTGATACATAAATCTATCAGTTTTTAAATATCTCTGTTTACTGAAGGCCTCTGCAGTTATCAGCATGCATTTTTGAAAAATGCACTTTTTATTTCCTTTTTTCTTCCAATTCAGAAGTTTGAAGGAGCATGGCTTTCAGTTCATACTCAATTTCTGCCACTGAAGACAGAGATGTCAGAAAGCATTCCTCAGCTCTGAAAAGCAGAGGCCATGCTAAGCAAACCTCTGCACCTACACACGGAGCATATGCACTCTTTGCAAAAGATGGAGAGCAGGATGTTTCTTTTGCAAAGAAAATGAGACTGCAGCGATAAGAAAAACTGGTCTAAGATTTACTTTGCCTATAGTTCTATTAAAAAAAATATATAAATATAAATTCAAGTGAATATCTGCCTTCAACTTTTTTTTTTTAAATAAATGCTGTTATTTCATCTCTGTGTTCTTGATGACGAGCAATTGATGAGTTAATTGCCTTCCTATTCCCACTGAATCGAATAGGAGTGCGTCTGCAAATACTGGGTCAGCCGTGTGAGTACAGCGTTCATTGTTCACTGCTTACAGAATCCCTGTGCTATGACAGTAAATATTGTTTTCTCCCAAGCTTAAAGCAGACAACCCCAGTTTTTCTGTTTCACTGGGAAAGGTTACTTTTTTTAAAAGTAAAATTAATGAAAATAGCAAAAGGACAATTTTTTTTTTTTGGGGGGGGGGAGATTTATTCCCCCCTTTCTCCAATTTGTGAAGTCGAACTTTCCTGATTTTATGTTACAGGCAGACAGACATTTCTCTGATATAACTCTATCCCCAATTCGTAAAGTAAATATTTATTCTCTCAAATGCATACAGGGTTATTAATGATCACAGAGCACTTCAGCATTCGCCCTAAAGGACATTGTTTCTTTTTTCCCTATTTGAGAGTAATTGAGAAATGCCCTGCAATGAATCTGATGACTGAATATATATTGCTTTTTACATGTTGCTACCTATAGACAGCCAGTCCTAATTTAAGGTGGGAAGCAGACAACAAACTTCGCAGTGTAAAACAGGATACAATCTCTCACTAATAGAAATTCATATTCCATATTGTACATCAGGCTGTTGACGTTTAAAATGCTGCAGCGGTGCTAACATTAGAATTCAGAGATATTTGTTAACGCTTCTCTTGAGACTGTTCATACACACACACCCTCAAAGAGATAGCACGAGCCTCAAAATGAATTCGTCGGTGAGGCTTTGGAGCCCTAGTCTGTTCATATATGGTTTCATTTTTCTCAACGTGACCTTTGGTTCGCAGCAGCGATGGCTTTGGTTTGCTACTGGTTTTGAGGCAGCAGCTTCAAGGGAAAATGGGTCCGTGTCTTTTTTAGCTCTTAACAAAACTGTGGTCTTGTAGTGAACAGAGAGATCATATCTCCCTCACAAAGTGATACATGCAGGTTAAAGGATGTCTGCCCTGTTTCATGGGAACGCGGGTCTCTCGGACTGCTGCCTGATTTCAATAAAAATGAATGGGAAAGTATGGAAATGTGCAGTGAATGAGCAACTTCATGGATAATAGACCTTTACTGTTTTTGTTGTAAAGAAAGAAAAAAAGAGGTTAGAAAAATGAGTGGATACTTTTGAGTTGCTTTTGGTGAAAGGTATTAGAAATATGAAAGGTTGTTTTTTATAAATGTGGTTAACACGGAATGATGATAATTAAAAATACTGCTAGCAGCACTCCCACATCAATAACTGTGTGCCTTGGATTTCTTGTTTCATTTGAACTGTTGCTAATAGTGCCTACTGTAGCTCAGATGGCAAATATTTCTATTCTAATCCTATCCTCATCATTTTCTTGAGCACAAAATATGCCCCCAGGTTATCTATTTATATGCCTTTCAATACATCTAGGGAATAAAATCCTCCTGTAATAACATATAGGTATGTTAATAACAAAAACACAGTTTTGAAGAGATGTCTAACTGTATGCTAAATTATTTTAATCGTTTTATATTATTTGCTGTCTTGGCTGTTGCCAAGTCATGAAAGGCTGAAGACAATCTGTATTTATTAAATTAAAATAGCAAAAGTAGCTAAAGTATAAATGACAGTAACAATCTTCTCTTAGAATTAGTACCTTGCTGTATTTGAAAATAAACACTCAGACTGGAAAAATTTGAAAAGAAAATTTTGACTGTAGGCAGTAGAAAATGTGTTTGTATCTGCAGAGGTTAAACAATGCTGCACAGTGCACGTGCTTCTGGCGAGTTAAAAGCCTGTCCTGCAGAAACTGATATGCTTGAGTAGCTGTACTCCCATGAGTAGTCCAATTCAGGGCAGCATTGCTACTCACGTTAGTAGTAATTTTCATTAACTGATGTTTTTAAGTAAGTTGAGCAATGGTAACAGTAAGGACGTGGTATGGTTAAGGTTGATGATCATGTGAGATGCACAATTTGAATATGGGAGTAGATGTGAAGCAATAATTCAAAAAGTGTGCAAACGAAATAGGTGTGGTGTTGACATAATTCCCTACACAATTGGAAAGATGACTTGATTGGTTGGTTGATTTCTCTCCTTTTTCCTCCCACCATTTAAAAATTCCTCAGAAAATGGAACACAAGACCAAAAGTAAACTTGCTCTGAAAACCTTAACATTGAACAGTGCTCAGAGTAAATGAGAGTTCCTTGGGTAATTAGAGTAATAGATGAATGCTACATTTAAAAGAAAATACATAGCATAACAAAAGTCTGAGATGGATTGTTATGGAGTCAAACGGGGGGCTGGGAAATTGTATTTTTCATGTGGGGAATTTCTAGAGGCACAATAATGAACTTAGCAGCTTCATGAACATATATGAACGAACAGAAGCTATGAAACAGGGATGCCCAGGCAGCTGAACAGGGGAAGCTAACATCAGTCTCTGCAATAAACCTCAAGAAATTAACTGTCAAAAACTGTCCACAGGAGATGGTATCAAACACAGGGAGATGACAAAACCAAACCACGCCTTTTTCAGGCACCTATAAAGGCTGTGGTAGAGGAAATGCTAGAGAGGAAAGGCACTGTATTGGTGTCGGCAGTGCTTAATGTGGTGTGATCCCTCCAAAATGCGTTTGTTATTTATTCTTGTTGCTTAGTTCTGGTCACAACAATAGGCTGAGTCAAATATTGAGAAAGATAAAC